>NC_141628.1:18400630-18577297 GCF_047967505.1 Dipteris shenzhenensis
CTCTTTGTTCGTGACAAACGTGTGACCACCCTGGAACCATGCCATGTGACACAAAGAAATTTATTGTGTGTGCATCGAATTTTCGATCAGACTATACGATTGTGTGCACAATAGCAAGTGTGATGTTGTGTCAGAAGACTTCAGAGACTAGATCCATAGGGAAGTAGGTGAGATTTGCATTTTTGTGTGCTAAAAAGCTTGTGTTTCCACCTCCTTAGGATTGGGGAGTGAACAAAAAGTGGACACCCTTAGCTTGCTACCACCCGCAAGCAGCATTGGCATCCCTTTCCTAAAGAGGCCAACAAAGCAAAGGCTCCTCTAGAGGTCATTCACACGGACCTCTCTGAAAAGATGGAGATGAAAGCTTTGGGTGGTTCCTACTACTTCATGACACTGATCGACAACTAAAGACTAAAGACGAGGCTTTTAGTAGGTTCAAGGAATGGCATGTAATGGTCGAGAAAGAATCAAGGAGGAAGGTGAAGAAATTGAGATCGGACAGAGGTGGAGAGTTCACATCAATTGAATTCAAAAGTTACTGCAAAAGTCACGGCATCAAGAGGTAGAAACCCCTGCCACATACATCACAGCAAAATGGAGTAGCAGAATGCAAGATGCACGTCCTCTGTGAAATGGGTAGGAGTATGATGAAAGGGAAAGATTTGCCAAAGACTTTCTGGGCTGAAGCATGTAACACGGCCGTTTACATTCTGAATCGTAGCTACACGAAGGCTGTGAATGGGATGACTCCACTGCAGGCCTTTTTTAGTAAGAAACCTTCAGCTGCACATTTCAGAGTTTTTGGATGTGATTGTTTCGTGCATGTCCTGATGATAATAGGACCAAATGGGAACTGAAGAGCTGGAAGTGTATTTTCTTGGGCTACAGTGAAGTGGTGAAGGGTTACTATCTCTATGACCCTGTTACCAAGAAGGTAATAGTAAGTCACGATGTGGTCTTCTCAGAACAACTGCATCAATTGGAGGAGGATGCTTCCTTCCTAGACAACTAGGACTAAGATATCCATCTAGTACCACCACCAATAGTAGACCAAACTCCCCCAATGGTGCTTGGGAGGATTCAAGATAAAGAAGATGAAGAAGAGCCTATAGAACCACAATAGCAACGGCCATTGCCCAAGTGGGTAAAGAATCTTTTGGACAGCAGAGAACCTCCAGCCATTGAGGAGGAACCATCCGAACACTGCCAGTCCAAGAGATTAGAGGAGCAAAGAAGAGCGCAAGAACACTTGGTCAACTACACTTTCATGATAGAGGTGATCCATGCTGATGAACCCAAGTGTCTTGAAGAGGCACAGGGTGATGATAGGTGGATGGAGGCTATGCAGTCAGAGTATGGCGCCATAATGAAGAACAACACTTGGGACCTTGTGGATCGACCACCAAAATGCAATGTAATTAGCACCAAGTGGGTGTACAAGATCAAGTACAAGTCCGACGGCACGTTGGATAAGTACAAGGCTCGGCTTGTGGCAAAAGGATTCGCATAGGTACATGGTTTCAATTATCAGGATACTTTTGCTCCCACAACTTGACTAACCACAATTCACAGTGTTTTGGCTTTAGCTGCCTAGGGAAGTTGGCCCATGTTTCAGATGGATGTAAAATCCGCCTTTCTAAATGGGGATCTTAAGGAGGAGGTATACGTGGAACAACCACCAAGTTTTGTGATCCCTGGTTCATAAGGTAAAGTTTGTAAACTGAAGAAAGCACTTTAGGGGTTGAAACAGGCCCCATGAGCATGGTACCAGTGAATTGATGCCTACTTTTTGCAAAATGGGTTGAGGAGGAGCCCATCTGATGCAATAAACTTCCTTATTGGGGTTAGTTGCAAATAATTCACCTCTTGCATCATTTGGAATATTTGGTTGGTGGGAGACACAAAGGTAGTATGGGATGGCTTGAGAGAAGCAAAAAGGATGAGGGAGTATGTTTTGACATGGGACAAGAAATACAAGTTTAATTTCTTGAAAAAGCATTTGCAAATAAACATCAAAATTAGGTCTCTAGCTAGTAACATATCCATGACCTTGAATTTGCAATGCATAGAGTGATTTTTTATTTGAGTATGAAACTTGTTAAGATCACTTGGAAAGAAGCACCTTGTGTTGTACATGAACAAGAAGCAACACTAGTACAATGAGATTTTTTCTCAATTTAAATACACTTAGCAATCATATCCACAATGTCATTGTCAATAGTTGGGAGAAAGTTGACCAGTATGCACTAAATTTATTTGAACAATTTGGTATCAAATATACTTGATTCTTAACATGAGCTCCAATGAGTATAAGGGTTTGAGAAAATGATCAAACCACATGAATATTATTGAATCCTTGAGGCTAAGCCTTGGTGCTCAAACTACTTAGGATCAAACATTTTTCAAGTTGCCAACAACAAGTACTTAAAGGAAAAGGAAGGAAATTTGTTGGAAATAAGACTTAAAGTAGTAAAGTCAAGGTTGCAAACATTGCCGTAGTGTAAGAAGTAGTTGTCAAAACTTTTAAAAATAGGTGACCAAATCGCTACATGAATAATTATATAGACATTTTTCTCTATGTAGTGTTGGTACATACTACTAAGAGCTTTTATAATGACAAGTATGTGTAAGCGAATTGTATGTATGAACATTGTAGATGATGAAAATAGGGGACAGGGGTACTCTAAAGAATGGGTAGACAAGTCAACCAAACTCACACCTATACAATGCAATCTAGGTAACCAAGCTAGGTAATTATCCCTCTTAGTTATTTCTTAGCTTTTTCCTAAGCTCTATCTCAAAGGAATTCCTATCTTTTTTTCATGTCTTAACCTTTCCTTGACAAGGCTAACACCTAAAGTTGTCTTATTTAAGGAATCTCTCCAAAACATACAATAACCTAGTGTCCCTACTAGAGGTCTCACAAAAGGGGAAGCACTCTAGCATTAGACAAAATTTTACTCCCTCACCAAGTTGACATAGGCATAAGGAAAGTTTGAGGGAGAAGATGTGTGACGTATCAAAAGAAGAATGTGGCCTCGGCTAGGGATGAGATTGTCTGTAGTTCCTAGCTCTTTGCCTAATCTAAGCCACCCATTATGGAGTGCTATAAACCTCCACCTAGCAAGCTTTTATGTGCCCTACTATGTCTTTGTTTTGAGTAATTTGTCTTTCTTCTAGGCTCTAGCTACATGTGCATCTTTGATCATAATGGTATCATCAATTTGTTGTCGGATCCTTCAACACATCATCAACATCTCTTTTGATGGTTGCAATTTTTATTTGTGTCATTTTGGAATTCCACTTGTTGGAATTCACTAAACATGATTTTATTCTTGTAAGGCCATACTTATTATTTTTGTTCATGATAGACATATATATTGTTCAATCTTTGATTCATGGCTTCTGGGTATTTTTAAAATATCAGTAATAGTGGTTTAGATTCATGGATACACAAGAGTAGTCATACATGAGGTGGTGATCAATTCCTATTACATATGAATTCATGGGTGGTTGACTTACTTGCAATGTGGTGGGTCTTAGAGGAACCATACAAGTGGATAGTTTAGTTGGAAATATCATCATTTGACTATGTGGTTGGAAGGGAGAAGAGAGATAAATATGATGTGATGTTTAGTTGGCTGAATGGTTGCTTGACCACATGGTTGGAAGGTAAATCATCATCCATAGATCCCTCTCTCCCCCTAACTTTAGTTGGCAGCCCTCCTCTCCCCTCTTAGTTTAATCAATCACTTGTCCTCTTTCTTTTCATGCCACTCATTTTATCCACAACTAATATTCCCATAACTAATTTGATTTTTGCTTTTTTCATTTGAAGGGAGGATATATTAGCTCTCATCCTTCATTCATTTGTCGATTGACACTTTTCATCAATTTATTCTAAAAACCTTTAATTTTGATAAATTATTCCATACATCTAACTTAACCTAAGGAGAGAGGCTTTGTTTTTTTAATTTGAGAAATTGAATTGATATTTTAAGTGCTTGAGAAATCCCAAGAACCCACCCAAGCCATAATCATGGAAGTTGATGCTTGGTTATGGTGGAATGGGAAACCAGTGTGAAGAGAGTGGGAGAGAAGTAAGGAGTCTCACTTGCAGCTTTCTCACATACACAATGGGGGAATACACACAAAGGTGGAGGCTGAAAACAATTTTCCTTTCTTTGTTGTGAAATCCAAAAGAACTCTCTCTTAGTACAAAAGGAATAGGTGAACCCTATATGTGGGTGTCAAACCAAACTGAGCTAACCTAGGTGGCATACTAACTAAGCCACTAACTAGAGTACATAAAGATAGTTGTCATCCAGCTATTATTCATGGGTGGTGTACCAACCGCATCTGCAGCTAAGAAGTCAGTGACATAAATGCACAACGGTCACCCTGGCATATCACGAGTGGAGCTCGATATCTCAACACTCCCCCTCGAGCTCAGTCCCAATTCCTACATACGAAGCAGGTCTCTAAACTTGCGCAGCTTCTCTGCACCCAATGCCTTCATGAATATGTCAGCTACCTGATCCTCTGTCTATTGACATAAACTAGATCAATAAAACCTACTAGAACCTTCACCCACACATAGTGATAATGCACCTCAATGTGCTTTGTTCTCGCATGATAGACTCTTAGTGGTTTCCTTGGAGCCTGCATAAACTGACTTACCAACCCAATAGCATAGCTCAAATTTGGCCTGGTAATAGTTATATAAATCAAACTTCCTACTATGCTATGTACATAGTAGGGTCTTCCAAAAGCTCACTTGCGTCTATGCTCAACATCACATTCTACTCCAAAGGAACTGAAATAGGCTTACAACCTGTCATCCCATATTTGGATAGCATGTCCAATCCATACTGCCTCTGCAAGAGCCATATCCCACTTGTGGATCTAATCACCAATATGCCCAAGAAGTAATGTAGCTCTCCCAAATCCTTCATCTCAAACTTATGCTTCAATAGCATTTTCACATGAAGGATATCTTCATCACTATCACCTATGATGATCAAATCATCAACATAAATGACAAGCATCATAATGTCTTTCTCTGTTTTTCTCACATAAAGTGAGAAATCTGCCTTGGAAATCTGAAAGCCAATAGTGACAAGATACTGTTAAGGTCCCTTGTGGGACACATAGCAGAATGAAAAGAAGCCAAATGGCAAGTGTTGGGCTTGGGGGAGGAATCTAGAGGGGGCTTGAAGAAGGATGTCAAAGAGATTAAACTTTTTATCCAATTGATGGAATTAATTCTATGGCTCAATTTTTTATGGGACTTTTTAATGCACACACAACACACACACACATACGCACGCACACGCACACGCACATGCACACGCACAACGACATGCATATGCACACGCACATGCACATGCACATGCACACGCACATGCACATGCACACACACATGCACACGCACATGCACATGCACATGCACACGCGCGCACACACACACACACACACAAAATTTTCTCATACAAGCAACCCCCCCTTGTCATACAACTTCTCATGGTTGTTGGTAGAATTGTTTTTTGGGCCGTAAAGACATGAAAAAACCCTTAGAGGTGTTGGAACAATTTTGTGTTGGTTAATTAAACCTTATTGAACCCTTAGTTTTCATAGATTTGCATATGAGATGATTATTTACTCTTGTATTTTTTGCAAACTATTATATATAATCAAACTCCCTTATTGCCCCTCTTATTTTTTGGTAATAAGGTTTAACCTTATTTAGCCCCTTGAATTCGGTAATAATGTTTAACATTATTGACCCTCCTTGTATTAGTGGCATTTTATCATCTTTAATTCAATTAGTGGTAGTTTTTTCTCATCGCAAAATATGACCTAACCCTTCACAATTTACACATCCACACTTACTTATATAATCACACATAGACTAGACCATGCACATACCTGTTATGCATCCTATGCCTATCCTTAACCCTTGCACCTTACCTTCGCTTAACCTTATCCTTGAATTTGGACTTCCTTGCATGTTGTGGCATGGTGATTTTATTAGCTTAAATCTTGCTAAAATCTTAATAAAATAAACTCCCCTTCCTATTGCTTTAACTACATACTATCACACACATTTACTCATAATACATGCAACCCCCCCCCTCCCCACACACACTCAACCCCCCTCCCCCCTCCCCCATCACCCCACATACACACATACCCCCACCCCTTGGGCATACACATATTCATTAGCACTACTACCCTTATCTTGTAACACCTTTACTTCCATGTGCCAACCCCTACTCCTCAACCTTTTTCTTATCAACAAAGAGGCTCTTTATATGTGCTGCCTTCGATCGTTCTTTGAGCTTGCAACTTCTCACACTCCCTTGCTCCTGTTCTTAACTTTGCTCTGATGAAAGCTCTGCTTGATTACATGAGGGTGACTTATATCTTACAGGTTGCTATTACTTCATTTACCTCTACACTTCACCTATGTTTGAGCTCACTCTAAGTTCATAGTCGTTGCTCCTCTCTATGTACTTGTTTCCTCTACTGCTTGATGCATTATGACAACCGATGGCATGATGATCTTCTTATGCTTACCCTTTACCTCTACTTCTCTACTACCTCTATGACTTTTCTCATGTCACCTCTCCTTATCCAAGCTCCACTTCTCATGCACGTGACCTCTCGAAACACCCTCACAGAGTGCTCTACCACGAAACATCTTCTGCAACCTAACTTTCCAATAGAATTATTTCATTGCATGCCGGTCGTCTTTGTCACCTCTTCCTTCAAACTTTGCCACCTTCAAGATCAGATGATATCCCTAGGTTTGGTGGAAAATGTGCCCCTATCAGCCCGCGAGGAATCTCAACTGCTGCTGCCTTTTCTTCAGCTAGCTTGCTCTGGACCCTCCTGTTGCGAGGTCCCACCTTCTATTGAGCTCTTCATCTTAGCTCTTCTTAATTAACCTACTAGCTCTATTCTTTTCTCATGGAAAGTTGCGTTAAGTGCCATTATATGATTTTGCTGGCACTTCTAAGTTGTTACCTTGGTGTGATTAATTATAAGCGTAATCTTCTTTAGTACCAAATTAACTTGCACTTGTTGCCCTGCCTCGACTTGGGCGATGCTTTTCTTGGCTAGTACTTCATTTAGTGGTTGACAGTTTTTGTTATAGTGCTTGCAGATTCTTGTTTAACGTAAGCCTATTTATACTTATAGTTTCCTTTATTATTTTCCATAGGTTCTATATTGCTTTTCCATTATCTATTTCTAGCCTCGTTTACTTAATTTTTTAAGCCTTATTTACACACACACACACACACACCCATCCACATAGATGCATACTTTTCCAGTTACTTTATGACTTCTTTT
The DNA here is from genome assembly GCF_047967505.1 of Dipteris shenzhenensis. Lineage (NCBI taxonomy): Eukaryota > Viridiplantae > Streptophyta > Polypodiopsida > Gleicheniales > Dipteridaceae > Dipteris > Dipteris shenzhenensis. Next base: position 18,407,987 of record NC_141628.1, read on the forward strand.
TAGTTTTGTAGAGTTAGATTTTTTGGGTAAATTTTTCTTTTCATTTTCCATTTATTCATATATATGTTTATTTCCTTATTTGTTATTTCTATCCTTGATTCCTTATTTCAATTCCATTATTAAATGGTTACATATATATATTCTTCTACATTTTTATAGGTACTCCTTTAGTACGTTTTTTAAATTGTTCCTTATTAAGATGTGCTCTCTCTAACTTTATATAAACCTTTTAGCTCTAGCTCTTAGATCATAGGAGTAGTTTATTAATTATCTTTGATATTTTTATTTAGTTGTGCCATGTTTAAATTTTAATTGAATTTCCCCGTTTATATCAAATTAATTCTTTTTCTTTCTTGCCTTAACTAACAATTCCCCCCCCTTAACTAACATTTTATTCTTTAAAAAAAATTTATTATAAGGGGCTCTTATATAACCTTCTTGTCCCTTCTTAATTCTTTCTTTGTCCTTCATCCCTTCTTAATTTTTTGCAAAATTTGTCGTTCATATATTCATTTAAAGTTTAGTTATTCCAAAATTGGTTACTTATATATTCATTTAAACTTTATTCATTTAAAGGTTGGTCATTTAAAGTTTAGCCTAGTTGAAGAGACTCCAAGCAATTATGCCTTAGCCTTGACTTTCATTGTCTTTATACTAAGTAGGATCTCTTTATAACTACTTTCATTGTTTCAGGATTTATGCTTAATAGTCTTACTTGGGTGTGGACTACCCCCTACAATTACATTCTATTTTATTAAATGGTGATTCATCCCTTGGTGATTCTAGTATCAATTTTTTATCAATTGTTGTAGACATTGTCGGTTTAATATGTTGTTATTCCTCTTTGGTTTATAAAATAAAAAGTCCATCATTCATGCAATCCCTTTCCTGGAAGGGGAAGGGGAAGGGGAAGGGGAAGGAAAAGAGAAGGAAAAGGAAGGGGAAGGGGAAGGGGACGGGGAAGAACACACAAGAAAAACTATCGTAGCGCATCTTCAGATGCATCTAACAGTGTGTCTACAGACATGGCTATCTGTTTTTCCAAAAATTAGATGCACTGTTTGACGCGTCTATAGACGTGCTCCGAGAGCCGCCTTTTTTTAAGAAGCTGAAAAGGACATGCACCCGACCCCAAGAAGAACAACACTAGTACCAAAAACATTCCTTCCATGCATATGACAAAGGACGAATCCAAAGAGAGCAACTTCCAAAGAAGACCAACCGCCAAGAGAGTTACCTTGGATAGAGGTATGGAAGCTTCTTGTCCTTCTTCAAAGATGCTTCTCTTTCTTCTCTTCCTTATTCACCCTCTTCTCTCATATGCTTGGGGATGACTGTGTAAGCGTGGAGATGAGTGTGGGTGCTTGGAGATAAGTGTGGATGCCTAGAGCTATGTCTGTTAATAGGAAAGCAAGCCGCACGATGCTAAAAGTATGTGAATGAAAGCAAGTGCACTAAAAGTAGGTTCAAAAATCAGCTCGCAGCTTATGCATTTAAAAGTGCATCTAAACATGTGTCTTAAAGTGCATCTAAAAGCACATCTAAATGCACATCTATCAATGCATCTATACTATGTTTTAGATGCACCTATAGACGCATTCCATAGTACAGACCTGGGGTTAGACATGCTTTTAGACACTACACAGAGTTTTGACATTTAAAACTCATGAAAGAACACATTTTTGGGTTGTTTATTTGTAGGATGTCTTCATCTTCAACAAGTAGCTTCAGTGAGGATGAATCCCTCTGTATCCACCATCACGAAATGTGGTTGGAGCCAAAAATCAAATGTATGTGTGATCGATGTCAAGGAAACATGTATCGTGCACGTAGAATTACACTCAATCACTTCTCAAAGTATGGAGGATGGGATGCAACCATAAACATGGTAAGTGTTAAAGAGTTAAGGTTGATTGAGATACCTATGGATGTTCATGTGTTTGATATATGATCCTTTTTTAATTTAATATAGGATGCAGTGCCACACCTGCATATGTTGCCCTATGCTCGTTTTGTGAACCACATAAGGATGCAAGAGAGTGTTCTACATGTGGAGAGGCAAGATATAGAGCAGATCTCAAAACTTTGGATGTGCCTCGTAAGGTTCTATGACATTTTCCCATAATCCCTTGCATCTATTATGTCCTATATTGAATGGAAATAAAGATTGCACGCTAACACTAGCTTTTGTTTAGATACTCCATCTTTTATTGATGAATACCATATTGGTCCCACCTCAAGATCAATCACCTGTTTGATCGCATGCATATCTTCAAGAATGTGGCATCTACCATTTGGGATTATTGGAATGGGATACAAGATTCCGTAGGCATAAGGGAGGATCTACACACCATAGGGAGGATACATGAAGCTTGGCTTACAAGAGAGGCCAAATGGGCATGTCTTTTTACCTCGTGCACCGTGGAGGTTATCAAAGCTAGAGATGGTGGTGGTGAAATGATCTATCACTACAATTTGTACTCCTACTATATGCATGAGGTGTTTAAAGGGGACCTTCACAAAGAGCAAGAAAAGAGCTGTAGAGCAATTATATGGCTTGAAATCTCATGATTGGCACAAGATGCTCCAAGTAAGTATTTTATGTGCATAGTATCTTTTTCCTTCCAAATTTGTGAGTGAATTAGAAGCAACTAATCAACCATTCCTCATGTGTTCAGTTCATACTACCTACTAGCATTTCTTGTAGTGCATTGAAGGACATGAAGGATTGTATTTACAAGATGGGCAAGCTTGTGAGATACTTTACAGGATACAAAATATGAAGTGTATCAATGCTCCATGCAAGGTTTTCATATTAATAATATGGTGTACTTTTTCTTTTCTAGGTATGTGAGCTCAAAGGAAATAGACCCCACCACGCTTGAGAACGCTCGAGTTATGTTAGTGGAGGTGGTTTGTTTAGTGGAGGAGACATTTCCACATTCTATTCTCACAAGCCAACTACATCTCATAGTGCATTTGGTGGATGAGATTGCTATATGCAATATTATACATGCACGATGGTTGTTCTTCCTCAAGCACTTCATGAAGACCTTGAAGGGTTTCATGAGACAAAATGCAAGGCCAGAAGGTAGCATGGCCAAGGGTTGGTTGGTAGAAGAGTCACTTGTATATATTTCTAAGTTTCTTGTTGATGTGGAAAGCTCTCTCCCATGACTATGGAGAGAGGATGAAGACCTAAGGATGACCTCTATTGTGTCTCAAGGGAAAGGACGGAGCAAAGTAATAGAGACAGAGTTGCTTAATAATATCAACCTTTATTGCATGCTTAATAGTGATGTGATGAAAAGATGGGCGATAAGATATGAGGATGCAAAGGCAAGAAGACAAGGAGAAAGGGCCCTCTTTCATACACACCACCAAACTCGTGTGCCATACCCTCAGCATCTAAGAGTACTTCCAAAGGATATTCATGTGGATTGGCTACTTGACGAAATGGAGAGAGTAGAGAGAGACGAGGGGATGCATATCACAATGGAAGAATGGGAATTTGCTAGGGGATACACGAGCAAGGTTGGTATATAGAATGTTATCCATAAGTTAGAGGGATTGTTAATATGTGTATATTTTTTTGGTGCATAGCCACAACAACCCTTTCTTTTTACATAAACCAAATACCAACACTTTTCCTTATACCAACCGGCAATCCTTTCTCTTGTACATAAACCACTAAATGCAAAAGAAAATAGTGAAATAAAATGGTGGGCTAGCATGCCACACCTTCCTTGTATTCCCGTATACATGCATTAATTGCCAATTGTGTTGATTTCTCTTCTTTATGTTCATTATCTTTTATACATGCGTAATAATTAGATTGGTGCATTGGCAAATGTCATATTAAGGAAATTGAAATAGTCCTTAGAAACTTGGAAGGCATATGCGATTGTGATTTGGAAGGCACATGTGATTGTGGTTTGAATATGACAAATAATTAGGTCTTGTTTTCTTTGATCACCAATTAGCACAAGTATTGTTAACAATAAGAGACAAATTAAACACTGAGTCATAATAAATAACAGCAAAATCATGCAAAGGACAAGTCTAACTCCATTTTTGAAAAAAATCCCCAAAAAATTTATATTTTTTAAAAATTGTAGGGACAAAATATACGCTTCATGTCAATAATATTAAAAAACTAGAATTGTGAAAAAAGAATGCATAAAATATTACTTATATTTTATTGCAGAACCTAAAAATGTCTAGTATTATCATTTGCAAAAAGTATTCTCTCCTTTAATTTAAAAAACATGACAAATTGCAAAGGAGAAGAAACTGCTTCATTCAACTAAGAGAGTTGCTAGAGCTTTGAGCTTTTTCTTTGAAATACCAATCGTTTTCTATGCAAGTGCCCGTATCAAATCCATATACAAGAATTTCTACACCCTACAAACTAAGCATGTCCACACATTGGTGATTTCTCGAATTTTTTCCTTTTGTCATGTTGTTTAAGTATCTCTAGATCACACATTCCCTCAAGTTCATTGGTGTTGAAAGAATTTTTTATCAATTGATTTACACATAGGTAACAACATTGCCCTCGGAGTCATAGATAAGTTTTGTACCAATATACATTTCTAGAATACTTTTTGTAAATAGCATAAATTGAAAGTTGGTAAAATTGATGTTACTTTAATATCTAATTTCATTTGATGAAACAATTTTACATTGGGCTATGGCATTGTCTAAAAAAAGTAATTTTCTTTTTATACAAATTAGTTTATCAAATGGTTGAATTTCAACATATTTTGATATTAAGATCGGAAGGCTAGATTTGGAAGCATGAATATGACAATAGTTGTCTTTTTGAAAAATTGATGAAAATTTGGATTTTGAAACACACTTTATTGACAAACATGAATAGAATAAAATTTTTGTTTAAAAAATGAAAAACTTTTATCAGCAAAATAAAATTTTCATCCAAAAAAAGATGAATTTTGATATGTTTAATGTTTAATGTTTACAATTAATGTTTAATGTTTACAATTACTTCACATGGCATTCTTTTTTAAATACCTTATGTATTAAACAAACTATAAACTGAGATAAACAAAGTGTGAAGAACATCATGAAAGTACGAAAATGCTCATACATCATAAAAGTGGGAACAATATCATGAAAGTACCAAAATGAATCTGTACATCATCATCATCATGCTGCAAAAGTGCATCCCTATACAAGAAACGTGTGAAGCCTAAACAATCAATCTGAATCCGAATCTGATAACTCTACATATGATCCTCTAGTGGAACGCTGATGTGGCTCCTGTATGACTCGCTGCCCAACCGTCCGCTGTGTGCCCTCAGGCAAAGCCGGCTCAGATGGGCCAGCCTCATCACCTGCATGAGATGGGCCAACCTCATCCTGATGAAGAGGAGGGCATGCTGCACGCGCCACTGCTGCCATCTCTGCCTCCCTCGCCTCCTCTATGTACGCGCATCTCAGCTCCCATAGCCGTGCATCTGCGAATACTCGTGCCTCAAATCCAGCGCGAGTAATCGTCTCTACATGTGAAAGACGCTGGTCTCGGCCCCGCCCTAGCTGCTGCTCCACCCACTGCTGCAATGATGTCTGCAACTCTGCCTCTCGCTCAATCGGACGTGCCTCCTCTGCTCATGCCTCGTCACCTGGCATGAAATCACCGTACGAAAAGCATCGTGGAACGCATGATGCAACCACCGATGTATCCGCACCCTCCTGCATCAGCAATGCTCTCTGTGCCTCCTCCCTGTAGTGCTCTGTCAAGACTACATGGGCGAATGGATCAACAGCCTGATGATGACCAGGATATAGATCATCCATGCGGGCAAAGCATACAGGGCACACTGAACGTGCCACCATGTGGCAGGTCATGCAATGGAGATGTGCGATGTGGCCGCACCCTAGTCCAAACCACCCTACGGTGTCAAAGTCCTCGTGGCAGAGGACACAAGTGGCAGTAGGAAGCCTCGCTACGACTGCTGCATCTATAGGTGTCCTAGTCGGCACATCTACAAGAGGAGCAGGGTATAGGGCCACACTGGGGTCGATCCTATGGCGCGACGGATCACGACTAATATGCCTCAACTGCAAAATATAGTGCTCTGCACGATGGTATGCTATGCGTGTCCGAATCCTCTGCTCCTCCAAATCTGTCTGCAACAGTAGTACGCGAGACTCCATCTCCTGACCCAATAGATGTGCCTGCAATGTAAACATGTCACGTACATGGTGAGAATTAACCAAAAAACTTCAGTTCAAAACACGCTACAAAAAAATAAACTAACATAATCAAAATAACTAACCTCGTCCCTAGACTCGGCCAACACAGCCTCCAACTCTGCAATCCGTCTGTCTCAAGCCTCCAACTCGTGCTGAGGCACCGTAGATGTGGGAGGTGGTGTAGATGTGGGATGCTCCATCGATGATCGAGGTGGGGGAGGTGGAATCGCAATAGATCTCGATAGGGCAGAGACCATGTGCTGCAAGGATGATGCCACTGAATGAACATCCCCCCTAATCTGTCCTCCCACCGCTCGCAATGCCGGTGCAGGGATGGTGTGCAACTCTGGTCCCTCGCATCGACGCCGAACACCTACAATCTGACACTCCTAACGCCCCATCCTACCACGTATCGCTCCTGATCCTGGACGGGTACTGAGGTAGTCCACCCGATGACCAAGGACAAACTCAGCGTAAAGCTGCATGGCAAACGCCCTGGCTATCTGGCAGTTGTGAGGCAATCGACCACCATTCACAGCAAGATATCTCGGATAAATGTGTGCTGCTATGATGGGGTGCCTACACCGTAAAATATGCAAGGGGAGCCCTGATCGTGGTTGCATCACCTCGGTGTGACCATCCCAAAACATGTCGTCCAAGGCCTCCTTGTGATGTGACTCCCGCTCAAACAACTGTCGAATGGCTCTCCAATCCAAGCCACCACCAGTGATCTCCACCTCAGCCTGTGCCTGAAAGCTATCCACAACGTCCTCAACTGTGTCCAATCGACTCAGAGCCTCAATAACTGAATCCAGGCTCGCAACCAAGTGAGGGGGTGCCCTAGCATCCTACAGTGCCCTCATCTCAGCTCTCAGCATCTCTATCTGCATACGAATAGTGGTGCTAGAACCTGTGCGCTGGCTGGCGCATGCACAAAAAAAACACATGGAAATTAATATTCTATTTGGGTAATGAAAATAATATTCTATTCAATATGACTTATAATCTATTTACGTAATGAAAACTATTTGTACGTACTCCTTGATGAGGTAGATCCTATGCACCTACTGGTAGATGGGCCAAATGTGTGGCTCAATATTAATCAATATTATTAATAATTCTTAATTTTGATTAGAATTTTTTCACTCTAGTCGTTGCATTTTAAAACTTAGATGTCTCAAATATTTTCTCGTTATATGTTTCCCTTTTTTCACTTTTTATCCAATATGAAACTTTTCCACATGTGGCGTAAGGACCACATTGTCCACTGATGGCCCCTATACTAAGGACAGATAGTGGAGAGGTTTGGTTAATAAGACCTTCTTTGAATGCTTTAATGCCTTGGGTTTGCAATAGATATGGAGGAGATAGAAGGATACCTAATACATTACTTTGAACGATACACAAGCAAGGCGCATCTAGTATTTCTCGGACTACACATTAAAAAAGAGAGCGGGTTCACACTACAGACCTTTTAGAGCGAGAACTTTGAGAAAATAATTAAGCCTTTTCAATATTATCTATTTTGGTTGGGCAATCCACCTCAACTAGTGGCCATTCCTATAGATCATCACTTGGTTCAAGACATTTTGTATAAGACTCACTCGACTTCTAGTTGTAAAAATAGTTTTTGAATGAGATCATCCACATACGTAGCAACAACAAAGGGCACAAGATCCCTAGAAGAGGATTCAAAAACTTTGAAAATTAAATCCTTGGATGTCCCTATGCAATGTGAAGGGTTGCATACGATAACTAATGTTAATTTTGGTTGAGCTCAAGTAATAAGCGTCACCGTTGCCTATGGTTGGACTAGCAAGAAAGAGACCACCCTTGCTTACAATGAAACTAGCATATAATTCCTTGAGCATGTGGTTGACATTCCATGTGTGACATAGTTTCAATGAGGGAAAGGAGATATGTAGCATTCGCACTATTTTGGTTATGAGGTGGTTCACGTGATTATTGTTACAAAGTCTTTTTGGAAAAACATCTTAGTCATTTGTAAAAGACAAGATAAATGTTGTTAACATTGGTCATAGGTTTCCCTACAGTGCAAAAAGGGATGTATGTGTGCCACATGGCGAGCTGCCATGTAGCAAACAACATGGAATGGGATGCTTCAAATGTCGACTCTTGAAGGTTATGGAGTTCTCTCTCTCTTAAGTCTCTTATCTATAATCATTAAGGGATGATTAGGAGAGATTCAGTCATTAACAGGCTCTATTTGAACTTAGGTCTATAGTTGATCAAAACACTTGCATATATTAGCATGAATGTGGAATAAATATAGATCCACTAGAGTCCCATGTGCAATGAATGTTAGGTATTCTAGTTAAACTTTCAGTTTCTCTATGGCGTATTTCTTTCTTCTTATACATATAAGAGAAGTAGATGAATTATGGAACTAGACAACAAACATGATCAAAGTGCTAGATCTAAAGCATGCCATAGTGATAGCATAAGAATCTCAAACAGTTTATAGGCACAGACCGTAATATTCGAGTTCTTGAAGACCCATCCAAATATTCTCAATCTTGTAATATTCTTTTTTCAATTATGCTAGAGTCTATGCATAACTTAGAAGAATTAGACATTTGCAAACTATTCCATGTCTTCTTAAGGTCTAAGCCACTATTTCATGTCTTCTTAAGGGATATTGAAGATTTGGACTAAGCCACTATCTAGGCATTTCCAAGCTATAGCCTTATCATGCATGCTTAGTCTAATCAATCTATTGACTAATAGGGGACATATGCCTTCAACATATTTCCTAGTAGAATCGATCCTTACTAATTGCCAAATAGTTAAAGGATGATTTATCATTAGTAATTTCCCAATATATTAGGGATGATTACCCAAGCTTAAACCTAGTTTCCTTCTAAAGGACTTGCTTGTCCCAAAGTGTCTAGTCAACTTCAAGCTTTGGTCACCAACCATGTCACTAGTCAATCTTTAATGTCCAACTCCAATAGTTGACTAGTAGGTTTATGTTTGTGTATTAATTTGATAAGTCGAGCGAGTCTTATACAAAATGTCTTATTAATTTGATAAGTCGAGCGAGTCTTGTGCCTCATTAAACGTTTTTTAAATTTAAAATTTTCACATTTAAAATTTTAAATGTCGTAATTCAAAAATAAAAAAAAAATTTACAAATGCATTTCAAATTTATAAATACTTTATAATTATTCCTATGAACGTTTTTTTATTTAAAAAAAATAGCTCTATTTAAAAAAAAAAAATCTCATTTTCACATTTTAAATAAAAAATGCCGTAATTTATAAATTTCAAAAAAACATTAAAATGCATTATAAATTTAGAAATTTTTTATAATTTTCCTTATAAACTAAAATTTAATTAAATTCTACCAAAAAGAAAATGCTACATAAAAAAAACAGAAATATAGAACATCTTCACATTTTGAATAAAAAATGCCTCATTAAACGTTTTTTAAATTTAAAATTTTCACATTTTAAATTATAAATGTCCTAATTCAAAAATTTAAAAAAAATTTACAAATGCATTTCAAATTTATAAATATTTTATAATTATTAATATAAACGTTTTTTTATTTACTAAAAAAGCTCTATTTTGAAAATAAAATTTCATTTTCACATTTTAAATAAAAAATGTCGTTATTCATAAATTTCAAAAAAACATTATATTGCATTTCAAATTTAGAAATTTTTTATTATTTCTCTTTTAACCTAAAATTTAATTAAATTCTACCAAAAAGAAAATGCTACATAAAAAAAAACAGAAATATTTAACATTTTCACATTTTCAATAAAAAATGCCTCATTAAACGTTTTTTAAATTTAAAATTTTCACATTTTAAATTATAAATGTCATAATTTAAAAATTAAAAAAAAAATTTACAAATGCATTTCAAATTTATAAATATTTTATAATTATTAATATGAACTTTTTTTATTTACTAAAAAAAGCTCTATTTAAAAAAAAAAATTAATTTTCACATTTTAAATAAAAAATCTCGTAATTCATAAATTTCAGAAAAACATTAAAATGCATTTTATAATTTTTCTTATAAACTAAAATTTTAAATTACGTTTTTTAAAATTAAAATTTTCACATTTTAAATTATAAATGTCGTAATTTAAAAATTAAAAAAAAAATTTACAAATACATTTCAAATTTATAAATATTTTATAATTATTAATATGAACGTTGGATAGACAAAAGCAGTAGAGCCTAACCCGCCTTCACAGCCACCCTCATCCACGTTTAAAACAACCGAACAACACTATCACAAGGCCAAAGGCATTCATTCAACATCCTTCTCTCTACACGCTTCCAGACACAACTCACACTCAGGTTACACTTTTTCCAGAAGCCTGACAACCTCAAACAAAACCACTGGATTATACAGCTCAAGGCAAGTGGACTTCTTCCTTCAATAACTCAGAAAACATTCAGCTTCAAATGCATCCTACCCATAACCCACATGAAAACCATCTTCTTGTCTCTTCAAGACATCAACCCCCAAATGGCCACGGTCAAAAATCTTATCATGTCTTCCCAAGATCACCATCAAGTACTAGAAATGATGCAGCCCGCCATCTCTGCTCTTACAGAACCACTTCTACTATTTATATCCTTCTCTTGCTCATTGAATACTCCAAGCTTGTAGCTTCATGTCGCCAATAGTCCATCCAACAGAAAATCATATCATAGCTATTCCTCAAGCTTTTACTAAGCAATTTCTCATAATCGGCTACATACAAGCCCACACGAAAGACACCTCAAGCAACATCCTCAGCCTCTTTATTTGCTACAAGCCCAAACCACATTCTTGCTGTAGCTCATGCTCTCTCAGCCCAAGGTACTCCAGCTTCTATCCATGATTGTCCAGCCTGTGCTCTCATTTAGCACCTTCTGTCATCATCCCCAGCCCAGAAGCTCTTTACATAGGCCACAGCTTCTCCTACTGTTCACGGAACATACTCTTTGTCACCCGAGGTGTTCAGCTCAAGTCTCTATTATAGCAGCGTTTCCCCACCAAGTTGATAAAACAACGATGCTTCCTGTTATATCTGTCACCTGTTTGTACCTTCATACAGGGATAGTTGATTCACAGATAATTTCCTCAGTCCTGAACTCCCAGTAAGAGCAATAGCCTGCACTCTTCATGTATCATGGCGTCAGCGTGGCTTTTTCTCCTACCAAAAGCAATCCATTCTTACAAACTCCCGGCTAACTCCTGTTCCCATAGAATTCCTTCTATGATTACGACACCACACTGATTTGCACCTACAGCAAAGCCATGTTCCAAAGCTCCCAACTCCGCAGCTGTGCCTTTGCTCATAAAGCTCAACAAGGTCTTCCATGAAGCTCCCAGCTCACGTATTAAGGGCACCCCACCTCCTCCAATTGACCTGAACGTGATTATCAGCCTGCTTCAGCTCGTCTCCTCTCTTTCACGTAATGTTTAGAAGCTCTGCGATTGCTCTCTTGCTCGCAATTCTCTTGGAACTCTTGGACTCGTGTCGCCTGTCTCCTTCAAGCCTCTGCTATTTCTCTCTCTCTGGGCCTCCCCATTTCCATGGTCCTTTGACTCGTACATTGGCCACCTTTTCACGCTACTAGCCTCCCTTCAGAACCATGCAACGTGATTGCGTTGCCATAGCTGCTCTCTTCCTTGCTTCCTTACTCACGTAACCTCTGTCATCTTCTGCGCTATGAGCCCATGATTCTTTAATATCCAGCTCACTCTTGCAGCCATCTTCAACTCAGAATCCCTCGCAGACTCCTCACCAACTCCAATTCCTCGACTCCTCGCTTCTCAGCGTTTGGTCTCCCTTTACTTCTGCGTCATCCTTTCCCTTAAGTTCTGGGCTTGCTACATCAGCTGCAGCGACCTGTGCTCTACTCTTCAAGCTCTCTTCCAATTGTTCTCTCATGTAAAGATATTAGCTCTGCTGATCGCCAAGCACCTCCCCCTCATAATCCTCCAGGACTTCACCTAAATAGTCATCGCCACCCCCTGCCACCTTGATAGTTTTTTGTCTTCACGTCCCACCATCTCACAACTAGAGGCTTCCTTTCCTATTGCGTAGCCACGTGCATGCTTATCCAGCCACCTTAACCAAAATATTAAAGTCCTCCCCAAATCCACATAAACTGTTACATAAAATCATAGCCTCCCAACACAAATGTGTACATTTAGACCTTTCCCTCCATATTATTACTATTATTTTCACACACATGCATTGGATACCAAAGCCTCTGAAAAGCTCGGAGCTCCCATACTCACATCTCATCATTTCCCAGAAGTTCCTGTAGAAGCCTCTACCATCTGTACATCAGTGTAGAGTCCTTTTAGGAGAGCCTAGAGCTCAATACCACCACCAACTAGCTATATACATAGCTATGCTCCTACACTGCAACATGCAACAAGTAAAAAACATATTTACATTTTTGTCCACACATTTCTAGCAACCCCTTTCTTCTGCTGTGACATTCATGTCCAGCAGTGAGCCAAAAAGAGATGACAGATTCAAACTTCCTTCTTCTTCATTTTGCATTGACTTCCATTGATTCTGCCACTACTCATTATCTTCATGATCTTCCTCTTTCAGTGCTACCATCAGCCGTGCAAAGTATTTCTTCAACCGGATACCATTGACTCTCTTTTTATGCCTTTTTCCATCTAAATCCATCAATTGATAAGTTCCATTTTCAAATTTTTTCTCCACTTTGTATGGACCTTCCCACTTGGTTTGAAATGCAGTACAGAATGTACTGTCTAGTTTGCTATTGTATCTGAGAACCAAGTCTCCATCTTCGATCTCTTCCTTTTTTATTTTTACATTTTCTAATTCTTGCCTCCACATTTGCACTCTGGCATAATGCTCAAAGGCCAAATCCCTGTCTAACTGCATCACCTGTAGTGCTAGTAATCTCTCCTTGTGACTGTCTACAGGCTCATATCCTCCTTCCACTAAAAATTTCAAAGCTGGTATCTCTACATCCAATGGCAGAATTGCTTCTTTCCCATATACCAAATGAAATGGAGAGAACTGAGTGCTATGCTTCACCGCTACCCTGTATGCCCACATGCCCACAAAACTCTATTCATCTCCAAATCCCAGTTTTTGGTGTGGCTCCCAGTCATTTTAGTCATCATCAATTTGAAATCCCCGTTAAAATTTTCATTCAACCCATTGCACTGAGGGTAGTATGGGGTGATGTATTTATGATTTATATTCAGCTTGCTACATAAGTAATCTATCACTTCTCCTCTGAATCCAGGACCATTATCTGAAAGTAACTCCAGGGGAATTCCAAATCTGCAGCATATGTATTCATATATGAAATCAGCAACCCCTTTGCTATCTACTCTCTTCACTGCTTTTACCTCTGCCCATTTTGATAAATACTCCACTGCGGTCAACATATAACATTTCCCTCTGGCAGTTCTGGGTAGAGGACCAACTGCATCTATCCCCCATCTTTCAAAAATATCATAAACCAGCATAATATTTCTCGGCTCCATTTTAAGAATTCTTTTTCCCATTCTCTGACATTCATGGCAGGATTTGCACCAGTGCTGCACATCCTTCTGTATTGAAGGCCACACATAACCTTCTAGAAGTATTTTCTGCAGTGTAATCTTAAAAGCATAGTGTCCCCCACAAGCTCCTTCATGACTGGATGACAGTATATAATATATTTCTTCTCTCCAAGGCACTCTTCTCAAGATTTGATCAGCTCCTCTCATGTAAAGCTCATCATCAATCATCATATACTGTCGGCTCTTTTGCATGAAGTGATATTTCTGATTCTTCTTAAGCTCCTGAGGTAGATGTCCAGTAAGTAAGAAATCCACTATTTGAGCCAGGAATTCTCTCCCTCTGTACAGTGGATCTTCAAGCTTTGCTATCACTGGATCTTGACTACTCATTTCCTGAGCCAATTCATGTGCCATTTGATTATCCTCCCTTCGCACATGCTGGATATTCCATGCTGTAAATTGTTGAAGCAGCCTTTTTACTTTGGCTAGACACCCTCTTAATCTTGGGTTTCTCGCTTGCCAACTTCCTAAAACCTGCTTTACAACAAGTAGAGAATATCCCTTGATCATTATCTTCTGAATTTTCAGCTTAAGTGCAGCCAGCAATCCCTCATATAATGCTGCATACTCTGCCTCATTATTACTTCCAGCTTCCAGATTGACTCCCTCCTTTTGAATCAGCTTGCTCTCTGAATCAGTAATCACATAGCCTCCATTAGCTTGATGTAAACTCTTCCTGTATGAGCCATCAAAATGCAAAATTGATGCCCCTGGAATGATAGCATGTTCCTCTTTATCTATCTTCTTCTCTACTTCCTTTACCAGAATGGGACCCTCTTTGTATGTTAACAGATCTGCCAGTGTGGCTCTGGAAGTGCTCTCCATCAGAAATGAGAAAGTATATTCTTGTAGTTCAACTATCCATTTCATCATACTTCGAGAAAGTGTTGAATTATTAACAAGCTGAGGCAATAAAGAGTAGCACGTCAGAACCACAAATGGCTTTGAGATCAGATATGCCCTGAACTTCCTGCAAGCATACACCAAGCTTGACAGAATCAGATCTGCTTCCATATATCTCCTCTCTGCTTCTGTTTTAACTCTACTAGCATAATACACAGGCCTCATATAACGGGACTCCTCCCCTTTTTGCAATAAGATGGCTCCCACAGCATCAGGTCCAAATGAAGGATTCACATAAAAGGTTTGAGAGAAATCTGGAGCTTTCACACAAGCAATCTCTCCCAACACTTCCTTCACTTTACTGAACACTGCTTCACAGTCCTCATTCCATTGCAGAGGTTCTTCTTTCATAGCTTGTTGCAAAGGATACAGCAGCTGAGAGATTAAATGTATGAATCTTGTCATATACTTCACTTTCTGCACAAAAGTCTGCAACTGTTTTGATGTAGAGGGGGTTGGAAGTAAGATAAGGTCTTTCACCTTCTCTGGATCAGGTTCAATGCCATTTTGGGATACTATATGTCCCAACAATTTTACTTTGGAGCATCCCAAATGACATTTCCGTGGATTGAATTGTCCTCCCGCCTCATCCATTCTGTGGAACACTTGATCCAGTCTCCATGCATGCTCTCTCTTGGAACTGTACACACATATATCATCCATAAATGCTCTCACAAATTTATCAATAAAAGGAGCCAACACTTCATCAGTATTTTCTTGATACCATGCTGGTGCATTCTTCAATCCAAATGGCACTACCTTGTAACAGAAGCAACCCCAGGGTGTGATGAATGTAGTTTTGACTTGATTCTCCTCAGCAATTGAAATCTGGAAGTATCCAGAGTATCCATCACACACACTGTATTTCTCATACCCTGCCACTCTATCCAATATATCATCAATAAAAGGAAGAGGATAATGATTGCTTTTAGTTACTGCATTGAGAGGCTTATAGTCAATACATACTCTCCACCCTCCTGTATGCTTAGGAATGATTACCACTGGACTGCCCCAATCCGAATGCTCCACTGGATATATCAGTCCAGCCTTGAGCAGCTTATTCAACTCCTCTCTCAATACTGGCAAAAGCTCTCTGTGTGTCCTCCTCAACTTCTGAAAAACAGGCTTGCTGCCTTCTTTTATCTCAATGTGCATTGGCTTGCATCTGAAACCCCTGATCTCTTCATGTGAGGTTATGAACAGCTTTGGGTACTGATGAATGACTCTCATATACTCTTCCTTTTCCACTTTTTCCAGACTAAAATTTAGCATGGACTGCAATATCTGTCTGAGGAGGTGGGGGTTGCATCAAATTATCCATATCTTCAAGCTTACTCTCCTCTTTAGCTTCTTGTATCTCTGCCGCCTGCAACTCATATGCATCAGACTCCTTCAATAGGAATGACACTTGTCCCTCCTCCTCAGATGTAGTACTTTCATCTTCGGTCTCACTCTCTGACTCCTCTTCTATGCTTGTTTCTTCTGGCTTTTCTTCTATTTCCTGTCTGCTGCTCATATCAAATTTTTTGGCCTTTCCCTTCTTATTGTGCACTGTAATTGTACCCATCTTCCAGTTCTGTATTGCTCCTACCTGTCTGAGCCAGGGTCTACCCAAAATCAATGGGTATGCTCCCAAACCAGCAGGCATAATGTGGCAATTAATACAACAGGATACCCCAAAAGCATCCACTATTACTCCCGTGCATATACCCAGACATTTCACCTTCGCATGGTTTGCCAATCGGAGTCTAAAATCTGAATGTGTATTCAATTTTAGGCCCAACCTCTCCATACATGCCTGAGTCATTACACTTATCTGTGCACCGCCATCAACATATGCCTCCCCAACACTCATACCTCCACACCATGCATCCACTGCAGGGCATAAATCTGGAAGATCTTCTACAGACATCATCTCCATCTCTCCTCTCGTAGGCTCTTGCTCATTACTTTTCCTGGGATTAGCCAACTTCTTCCATTCTCTTTTGAGCTTCGGACATAAGCCAAGTAACTGTGCAAAAGTTATATTAGCTGTCCTCCCCTTCAAATCATTCATCAATGTGTATTCCTCTTGTCCTTGACCCATATGCAAATCTGAAGTCTTGTAATGTTTCCTAGGCCTCCGACTCTTCTTTTTAGGAGACTGAGGGTTGAGATTAAATTCCACATGCTTCCCTTTTTTTGCAGAAGGTCCATCCTCTCCTATTGCACCCCTTGCTCTTTTTGCCACTGGCATGATCTCCGGAATAGTCTCCACTCTAATCAGGCTGAGTGCCTTCCCTTTTTCTTTATCATCCCATTTGACTCCACTGGTAGAGGGCTGATTCAAATCCTTCACTTCCACATTGTAGTCTCCTGACCTATCATTTGTTTTCTGCATCACAGGATAAACTTCTCCACCTACTCTTGCTGGCTTATCACAGTGAGGGCTGATATGTCCCCACTCTCCACAATTCCAGCACTTCACATTGCTCATGTATCCCCGTCCTCTACCTGTTCCAGCTGTATTTCCTTCACTCCCAGCCTGTACATCTCTCTTGTTGTTTTGCACACCTCCGCCTCTTCCTCTTCCCGCAGTCTCCATCCAATTCAGACTGAGTGACTTCATAAGCTCTACAGCATCATGCAAGTCCTTCTTCAGGGAATCATCTTGTGCAGGAACAGATACTGGCTCTCTTTCCGCATAAGCCTTTATTATTTCTGGACCTCCAATCAGACTCCTAGGCTCTTCTTGCATGCCAAGCTGCCTCAGTCTCTGGGCTTTCCATTCTTTCTCCCTGGCCACTCTGACAGCATCTTCAAAGCTATCCAAATTCTTTAGCTCTACTTTCAATCTGAGTGTAGGCTTTAGGCCAGCTATGAAACGATCACGCTTGATCATTTGAGGTGGTATTTCCGGAACAAGAGCTTCGCACCACAAACTCCATAATCTCCCAAACTGGATTATGTACTGGTTCACATCTTGTTCCTCCTCCTGTCTCACCGAGCATAGCTCTTTCCAAACTTCATTAGGACTCCTGGCTTGTACAAAACGTGCAAGGAAAGCTGCTCTCACCACTGTATACTCCGGATTTTGTTGCTGAGGATGAGCAGTCCTGAAGGTAGCAACTTGAGTCTGCAACCATGCTTTTGCATCTCCCTGCAAACAATAATTCAAGATCTGAAACAAAATCTCAGGGGCTGCTCTATCTTTCATAAGTGCTGTAAATTCCATCTTTTCCAAGAATCTTACTGCATTTTCATATGGCATCCCCCAGTACTCTGGAAAATCCTGTGCCATCCTCACAATCTTTCAACTATCACACACCTTGGCTTTCTCAACCGCAGCAAAGCTGGAAGGCAACAAAACAAATACACTACTGAAGAAGCTCACTCTGCATCCGAAGAGCATTCTTTTTCCTACGGGCAAGCACTTTCAAAGCTCTCTGCACTCTAGCTCGGAGTCGGATCACACGTAGCTGGACTTCAATACATCGGTCCTTCCTGTGACCACATTTTCCACACCACTCACACTGTATCACTCTCATGTGTGGATTTCTCCCCATTGCTTGCAACACGTCTCAGAACACCTGCTCCTCCAATCTTGTAAACTGAAGTGAATCTCCTCCGTGGAGGCACCAAAACGTGGATAGACAAAAGCAGTAGAGCCTAACCCGCCTTCACAGCCACCCTCATCCACGTTTAAAACAACCGAACAACACTATCACAAGGCCAAAGGCATTCATTCAACATCCTTCTCTCTACACGCTTCCAGACACAACTCACACTCAGGTTACACTTTTTCCAGAAGCCTGACAACCTCAAACAAAACCACTGGATTATACAGCTCAAGGCAAGTGGACTTCTTCCTTCAATAACTCAGAAAACATTCAGCTTCAAATGCATCCTACCCATAACCCACATGAAAACCATCTTCTTGTCTCTTCAAGACATCAACCCACAAAATGGCCACGGTCAAAAATCTTATCATGTCTTCCCAAGATCACCATCAAGTACTAGAAATGATTCAGCCCGCCATCTCTACTCTTACAGAACCACTTCTACTATTTATATCCTTCTCTTGCTCATTGAATACTCCAAGCTTGTAGCTTCATGTCGCCAATAGTCCATCCAACAGAAAATCATATCATAGCTATTCCTCAAGCTTTTACTAAGCAATTTCTCATAATCGGCTACATACAAGCCCACACGAAAGACACCTCAAGCAACATCCTCAGCCTCTTTATTTGCTACAAGCCCAAACCACATTCTTGCTGTAGCTCATGCTCTCTCAGCCCAAGGTACTCCAGCTTCTATCCATGATTGTCCAGCCTGTGCTCTCATTTAGCACCTTCTGTCATCATCCCCAGCCCAGAAGCTCTTTACATAGGCCACAGCTTCTCCTACTGTTCACGGAACATACTCTTTGTCACCCGAGGTGTTCAGCTCAAGTCTCTATTATAGCAGCGTTTCCCCACCAAGTTGATAAAACAACGATGCTTCCTGTTATATCTGTCACCTGTTTGTACCTTCATACAGGGATAGTTGATTCACAGATAATTTCCTCAGTCCTGAACTCCCAGTAAGAGCAATAGCCTGCACTCTTCATGTATCATGGCGTCAGCGTGGCTTTTTCTCCTACCAAAAGCAATCCATTCTTACAAACTCCCGGCTAACTCCTGTTCCCATAGAATTCCTTCTATGATTACGACACCACACTGATTTGCACCTACAGCAAAGCCATGTTCCAAAGCTCCCAACTCCGCAGCTGTGCCTTTGCTCATAAAGCTCAACAAGGTCTTCCATGAAGCTCCCAGCTCACGTATTAAGGGCACCCCACCTCCTCCAATTGACCTGAACGTGATTATCAGCCTGCTTCAGCTCGTCTCCTCTCTTTCATGTAATGTTTAGAAGCTCTGCAATTGCTCTCTTGCTCGCAATTCTCTTGGAACTCTTGGACTCGTGTCGCCTGTCTCCTTCAAGCCTCTGCTATTTCTCTCTCTCTGGGCCTCCCCATTTCCATGGTCCCTCGACTCGTACATTGGCCACCTTTTCACGCTACTAGCCTCCCTTCAGAACCATGCAACGTGATTGCGTTGCCATAGCTGCTCTCTTCCTTGCTTCCTTACTCACGTAACCTCTGTCATCTTCTGCGCTATGAGCCCATGATTCTTTAATATCCAGCTCACTCTTGCAGCCATCTTCAACTCAGAATCCCTCGCAGACTCCTCACCAACTCCAGTTCCTCGACTCCTCGCTTCTCAGCGTTTGGTCTCCCTTTACTTCTGCGTCATCCTTTCCCTTAAGTTCTGGGCTTGCTACATCAGCTGCAGCGACCTGTGCTCTACTCTTCAAGCTCTACTCTTCAAGCTCTCTTCCAATTGTTCTCTCATGTAAAGATATTAGCTCTGCTGATCGCCAAGCACCTCCCCCTCATAATCCTCCAGGACTTCACCTAAATAGTCATCGCCACCCCCTGCCACCTTGATAGTTTTTTGTCTTCACGTCCCACCATCTCACAACTAGAGGCTTCCTTTCCTATTGCGTAGCCACGTGCATGCTTATCCAGCCACCTTAACCAAAATATTAAAGTCCTCCCCAAATCCACATAAACTGTTACATAAAATCATAGCCTCCCAACACAAATGTGTACATTTAGACCTTTCCCTCCATATTATTACTATTATTTTCACACACATGCATTGGATACCAAAGCCTCTGAAAAGCTCGGAGCTCCCATACTCACATCTCATCATTTCCCAGAAGTTCCTGTAGAAGCCTCTACCATCTGTACATCAGTGTAGAGTCCTTTTAGGAGAGCCTAGAGCTCAATACCACCACCAACTAGCTATATACATAGCTATGCTCCTACACTGCAACATGCAACAAGTAAAAAACATATTTACATTTTTGTCCACACAACGTTTTTTTATTTACTAAAAAAAGCTCTATTTAAAAAAAAAATTTAATTTTCACATTTTAAATAAAAAATCTCGTAATTCATAAATTTCAGAAAAACATTAAAATGCATTTTATAATTTTTCTTTTAAACTAAAATTTAATCAAATTCTACATAAAAGAAAATGCTACATAAAAAAAAACCCTACCTGGACTCTCCCGCCGTCCATCTCCGTCGATGTCCTCGTTCGTGGCTCTCCGTCGCTCGCGCAATTCCGTCGAAGTCCGGCAAATCCGAAATCGGTGGATGAGGCAGAGCTCGATCGAGGTATGCGGAATGAGGGGGGTCGCTCTCCTTTTATAAGAAAAATTAGGGTTTAGCTACCTCGATCGAGGTATTCTTGACATGCCCATACATCTCGGCACATCTACCTCGATCGAGGTATCGGCATGCCACGATACCTCGATCGAGGTATTCTTGAGATGCCCATACATCTCGTTGGCATGCCACGATACCTTGATCGAGGTATTCTTGACATGCCCATACATCTCTGTACATCTACCTCGATCGAGGTATTGCCATGCCACGATACCTCGATCGAGGTATTGTGACATGCCCATACATCTCGGTACATCCACGTCGATGGAGGTTATGACATGCCACGATACCTCGATCGTGGTGTGTTGGTAGAAGCGGGATGCCAAGTCATGTGTCCAGCATACCTCGATCGAGGTATGTCATCCGCCCTGTTGGCTGCCCTGTCGGATGGCACATACCTCTATCGAGGTATGCTGGACATGAGGTTGAGCTGGATTGCCACGATACCTCGAACGAGGTAGATGTGGCATGTATAGCTGGCTTGCCAGCAAGCCTCGATCGAGGTAGAGGCTCGGTCCGGTGAAAAAGCTACGTACCTCGATCGAGGTATTGGCTAGGCTCGGTTGTGCTCATGTGTGATTTTCATTGGAGCTTATACCTCGATCGAGGTATTGGAGACCGGAGCAAAACCTTTGTATTTTCACTCGAGCGGGTGTCACACTCACCCGAAAGTGGTCCGGAAGTGGACACCCTTAGCTTGCTACCTCCCTTGCCCATCATGCAAGATTCACATACATCAAGAAGATCTGAAATTTTTGGTAGGTCTGCAATCATTCCACTTTTATGCATCTTCTTTAAAGAACTAAGGTTTAGATGACCAAACCTCTCATGCCATAGCTTAGTGTTCTTCACATCGGCTTGAGCACTGAAAGCTGAGAGTTCGTAGATGTTGTTGCGCTGTGTTCCTTTACCAATGACCTTCCCTTGAAGATCTAATTGTGCACCATTCTTATCGAAGTGAACTTTGAGGTCCCGATCCGTGATCGCAGAAATGGACAACAAGCTCCTCTTGATATCTGGTACATAAAGAACATCGGACAACTGTTTTACAACTCCATCTGACTGGAGAAAGAGCAATAGTACCTTTTCCTTTTGCTAGACATTTTGCATCATTGCTGACTGCTACCAGGATGTCATTCCCTACCAGCTATAGAGAGGTATACCAATCCTTTCGACTGGTCATGTGGTGCAATGCACCACTGTCAATAATCCATGGTTCGTCCATAGGTACATGAACTGCCTCCGTGCAAATCTCCTCAATAGCTACGAACAGCTCTACTAGTACTTCCTGCGCGCTATTGTTGGACTCTTTCTTTACTCTGTTCTTCTCTCTGCAATCTTCTTTCGGCACTCATTCTGCTTGTGCCCTGCCTTGTTGCAATAGAAGCACTTGATCTTCTTCTTTCTCTTTTTATCATCAGAAGAAGATGGGTTACCAGAGTCCTTACCCTTACCTTTCTTTGATCTAGTCCAGAAAGCCGAATCTTCTCCAGTCCTCATCTTTTGATGCATCTCCTCCTCCAGAAGCATTATGCTGAAATCCTCAAAGTTGAGGGGCGGATTTTTATTCTGCATATTCAATGCCGTAACAAGACCATCATACTTTGGTGGGAGAATCCGTATGCATCTTCATGCTAGATTCTCGCTGGTGATCATGGTGATGCCAATCCCAATCATCTGATCATGCAGATTCTTCACCCTGGTGATGAACTTCTCTATCGCTTCAGACTCAAACAATTTCTGGTTCACAAGTTGAGTCTCCAGATTCTGAATCCTGTGTCTAATTCATGGTCTCGTACTGATTTTTCAAGACCATCCATGCCTCCTCCACTATGGTGACATGTTGAATTAACGCCATGATGGAATCACTTACACTGCAAACAATAGAACATAGTGCTTGTCCACATGAGAATCTCATCCGCAGTTGGTACTATCTGTTGTCCTGCATTGGCTGGATCCGGTCTCGCAACTGGCCCGCCTCACATCTCGGGGGGGTCAGTCATCATATGTAACCATATCACGTGAGTTCAACAAATGGATATTTTTAATACCTAAATTTTACAAAAATTTATTTACATAAGGGAGTTGTTAAAATGATTTTGGAAAAAATTTACAGATTTATATAGAAAAAGGGTACATTTTATTAATGGAAAAATTATAGATAAGGGATTTTACAAATAGTCCTTGAACGCATGTGATATAGAGGGTTTACACATAGTGACCCCTGCGAGCCTCACGTCCACCCTAGTAGCAGTATCCCAAAGCTCGTATGCACTTAGGATGGTCTTCATCTTGAACTTCTAGAGTGGATAGTTAGAGCCGTCCAACTTCTCGCTTTCGCCGAATGGTGGGATTCATAGTCTTTCAGGCTGGGCCATCTCTCACAATCTACTTGTAAACAGAAACACACTACCAAATCTTCTTGCTAGAGTCCAAGCTCTGATACCATGTAAGAAAACAATACAAATTCTATGCTCAACAGATAATAGGATCTCATACGCAAGAGAGAAAAATAGATAGTATGGAGAATCAAAAATTTGATTGCTATATAGAACTCATACAATAGATGGTGCTACCTCCCAGCCGTGCACTGCTGTGAAAGAAGCTTTGATGGTGAGCTAGAAACAGTAGAAGATGGAGGCTGGATGCTAAGGAATTAGGGTTACTATATCTTGTGATGAAATGGGCTTCACAGGCTTGCTCTTATATAGCCACCAGTCGTAGTCGGTTACGCTCAATTGGGTGATGACCCAATCCACCCAAACCGGCCGACTGGGGATTGGTCACAAAATAGGCCACCAACCACATGATAGAACCAGTGCACAAAATGGAGCAACTAACCTACAGTCTCCGTTCGACCCAAAGCCATCTGGGATCATCTGAGGCTCCAAACGGGCCCCGTAGCCTGAGAGTGGGCTATCCCGGGAAATGCTCCATCTACCCTCAATGGGATCAGTCATAAGATGCCTTCCCGCACTTGCATGTAGCCTAGCTAGCAGTGTACCAACTCTATCTAAAGCCGTCTAGCCATCAAGCCACACATGGCCCCCATCTGGTGTCCAAACTAGGAGCTACCGGATAACTGAGCTACTCAAATGCCTTCTCCTCATTATGCTTATGCATGAGCATATGAGCATATGCTCATGCATATGCATAGGCAAATACATATGCTTATTATGAAAAGAGGAGAAAAAGAGAGGAAAAAAGAGAGTGGAAAAGAAGAGAAGAAAGAGGGGAAAAGAGATTGAAAGAGGGAAAAAAGAAGAGGGGAAAAGAGCATAAGCATAAGAGAAGGAAAAGCATATGCATAAAAGAAAAAGAGAGAAAGCATATGCTTATGCTTATGCTTATGCATGAGCATATGAGGGAAAGAGGGGGGAAAGAGGGAGGAAAAGAGGAAAAGAAGAAGGAATAAGAAAAGAGAGGGGAAGAGAGGGTTCCTATGCCCATCACTGCAGCCAACGCTTAACACGCTAGCTGTAGGCCAATGCAAATAATGGAAATAACAAAGGAAAAAAGAGGAAGCACTCTCTTATCTCTGGAAAAGTCCCGCTCGGTGTTTCATGGACTGGCCCTACAAAAAAGAGGAAACATACCATTTTTTCAGATAACTAGTTAGAGGAAGGAGGAGCTTGGAGAAGCAACTTTTCAAAGGGATGGGATTGAGGAGACAAGCATAAGCCAATAAACAAGGAGAAAGAGGAGTCTTCTTTCTTTTACCAAATCTCATTTTTTGTCCTTAACCTCTAAAAATCAAACATGAAAATTAGCACATAGGTTTAGCAATACAAGGAGAAACATGCTTCAACACTCACAAAATGAAATCTCACAAAAAATGAACCTACATTGCTTTAGGAGACACGTTCTTGAAAAACTTCCTTTCACACAAGCAGAGAGGGAGAAGGGTGGAGAGGGAGAACAAGTGTTGGTAGAGGGGTTGGGTAGGGGTGAGGAGTGTGGGGAATAGAGAGGAGGAAAGCGAGGTCATTAAATATAAGGTGGGAGGATCGATTTTTGCTTTTCTCGCAATAGAGATGTGAAAGACGATGTCATGCGAGGCATACACCTTGAGATATCCCAACAAACCCCCCCTCAAGGAAATGCCTCAGGCTATGTCAAGGACCTCCTTTGCTTCCTTTGCGATCTGATTACAAGCATAAGCCCAATGTTGACCATCAATGGGCTAGAATCTACAATGAAGGAGGAATTCCTTCTTTGCTTCCCTTAGCATATTCTCACCTTGTGCCTCTTCGCCTTGTTCATGTGGAATGTTTTTAAGAGTGTCTTTCAAGAATCGACTGAAGGTTTCCTCGAAATGTGTAGGCCCTATAAATGTTATTTGATCCAGAAAACTATTTTTGATTGGACAAAACATTATTGGGTGCAAGACCATATTGCTTGCCACATGTTTCTTACCATCTCTCAAAGCCTCGTATATTTGCAGTGCATAGGATATATCAAGGCTTCGGCTATTAGTAAAGATAGCTGTAGCTTCCACATCTTTGGCATTCACAAACCACGTCCTTTGACCCCAGATACATCCCACATCATCATCTGTAACTGCTTCATTAAGACGGAGATTAAGATTTTTGATTGATGTGAGTTCATCCTGATCATCTTCAGCCTCGGGTTCTGAGTCTTCTTCATCTTTCTCTTCTTTTAACCATTTTTCATCCACATTATCTCTCTCTACAATGGGACGATGCCTTTTTTACTGCTTGGAACCGTAGCGACACTGGTCAGTTGCTATCTAGCGATGGTTATATCCTAAAAGCATCACTATCTAGCGATGGAATAAGGCAAAGTGTCGCTATATAGCGACGATTCATGACACTTATTGTTAGAAGAGAGGAAAGAAGCTCATGGGTGGCTATTTTTTGGATCTTAATAGATTTCCTTGTAGCTTATGTTGTGATTTTGGAGGTGTGCAGATGGAAGGGACGAGTGGAAGCTCATCAGATGATGCACCAATGCCCAAGAGTGCAGAGTGGCTTATGGAGAGGTTGTATTGTCACTACACTCATTGCGAGCGGGAAGTACGACATCAATGTCATATTGTCATGTACCACTTGCGGATGTATGGGGAGGAGCCCAAACCAGTATCCACCATTGGTGTTGCATGTGTTGATGGATCATCGATAAGTGAATGCTATTTGAGTTCGTGATTAATATTGCATACGTACACGACACGAAACCTTGAGACAAGATCTTATATTTACATGAAATCTTGAGACAAGATGAGGATGGTGGTAAGGGTGCGCATATACCTTCACACTTTGAGTAAGACTATAGTCTCCTAGATGTGCCAGATGATGACGAGGGTATGGTGGACATGATGGATTCTATTTTTAGGGGCACTACATCACATGTACATGGGATGTCTGAGTCTGAGGTCAATATCCAAGAGTTGCAATCAACACAATTGTATGAGGGTGATAGGATGTCTAAACTATGCACTTATCTCTTAATCTTGACTCTACAAGCAAAGTATGGGTGGTCGGATAATACAAGTGTCTCGGCCTTAATGAGGTTCGCTCCTGCATTAATTTGACTCATTATTTGGATATTTTTTGTTTTGAGAATCATCATTATTCGAAGCCTAAGTATGTTTGAATTGCAATAGGTTGCTCTAGAAGATGTTGCCTACACTAAATACCCTGTCCGTGTTAAGAGATGAAGTGAAGAAGATGCTAACAAGGGTGGGTATGGATTATGAAACCATCTATGCTTGCCATAATGATTGTATTCTCTTTCATCGTGAGCATGGAGATTTGGCTAGTTGTCAGGAGTGTGGGAAACAACGATATAGAGATGACTTGCAGGGTGAGCAGATACTGGTAAAGGTCTTGAGACACTTTCCCATCATTGCAAGAATACAGCACATGTTCCGATGCAAATCCATAGCAGAGTTGATGACTTGTCATGCATCTCATTAGTCTACCAATGACACATTCAAGATAGGTTGTGCAACTTGGATAACTCAAGTGCACTTGCTTGTGCACATAGTTGATGAGGTGGCCATTGCAGGTACCATTCATAGTCGGTGGAGTTTTTTCTCAAGCGGATTATGAAAACTTTGAAGGGATTTGTAAGGCAAAGAGCAAGACCAGAAGCAAGCATGGTAGAGGGATGGCTTGTGCAAGAGTCATTAATATATTCACTGAGTTTCTTGCATCTAGGGATCCCAATATGCGGTAGGCTTGGCATAACAAGGATGATGATCTCATCATTGGTGAGGTTCCCCAAGAAAAAGGGATTGAAAGAAAGATGAGCGACGAGCAAATGGAGAAATTCAATAAGTTTTGTATCCTCAATAGCAAGGAGATGGAGAAGTGGATTAAGAGATATGAAGCGGCCAAAGCAGAAAGAATAGTTGCAAAGAGAATAGTTGCAAGGAAGAGATTCAGAGTAATTTATAGGCGATCACAACCATATCCACGGGATCTTGCCCTTATTCCCACTCACATGTCACTTGATTGGCTATAATTGGCCCTACATAAAGCCGAATTTGATGGAGAGACAATAAATAAGTGTGAGTGAGAGTTATCATCTGGATGTATTATGCATGTAAGTTTCTTACATCTTGACGTAATTAAGTAATTATTTGTGGCAATATATGCTATAAAATAGATGCATCCTCAATGTTTTAATGATGCTCTTTTGCAGTACAAAAAGTATAGTGCATTATATGGAAGACATTTTCACGTGGAATTCATTGATTCAAAGAGAGTCACGTATGATTGTGGAGTCATGGCTAACTTCACACAAGATAGCCGAGCAAGTGCTTCGGATACCAATCTTCTCTCCTCACTGTCGGATTATTGTGGGACCATATGAAAAATCTATGAAATTGATTTCAGACGATTTAGTATTTTCATTCTCGATGTAAAATGATTTAGAACTATTAACAACAGTCCCCATGCAACAATGAGGAAAGACAGTAGCGGTTTCTTTGCATTGTGATGAGCAGGTGCATACTAATGATTTAATTAATCAAAGATTTCATTTGTAAAGATCCATTGATACATGTACTTATGCATAATTTCATATATACAATTGATGGCATTTGGCACCCATCTTCAATATAGGTGGTTTTTCATCCGGATCATTTTGATCCAAGATGGTGGTGTGTGATCCAAGTTGCACGATGAAGTAAGCAAATTTTTGAAGATAGAGATGTGGATATGGAGATGTCACTACCAATGCCGGATCCAATTGATCCAGATGAATCTAGCAAAGAAGATGAAGATCACAATATGAGCCAAGAGGAAGATGCACATAATGACATCGTACGGGAGGAAGATGGAGATCACAATATTGAGGAAGAAGATGACGATCATCAAGAATCACCACATTTTATTAAAGAAGATGATCAAGTCTTAGGTGAACATACGATGCCAGAGTACGATGATGGTATAGGAGACCAACTTGGTATGGAGTTAGAGATATACTTGTTTGAGGCATTAGACTTGGCTCAGGAAGCTGTTGATGTAAATTCTCTTCATTGATTTTTTTCATCTCAAACTTGGACATGAGTATATGAGCTTCAAACTTGATATACATGCTCTTGTACTTTTATCCTCTCAAAGGATCAAACATGTATGAAAAGGAAAAGAAATTATCATTGGGAAAAACTATTTTTAAATTTCGGTATGGGAAAAAACACTCGCTGTAAAAACATCGCTATAGGAAACTATCTCAGTGTTGCTATATAACGACCATTTACAAGTCTAGTAAGTGTCGCTATATAGCAACTTCCTATAAACGTCGCTATATAGTGATGCTTGCCTAAAGTCGCTATATAGCAACACTTGACTAATCTCGCTTTGATTACCGACGATGATAAGTGCCCCGTGCATGCTAAACATTGGTGCTTAAGCATCGGAATAGGGCCCGTGTGTAGCAGTGGTAGAGGAAAAAAGCATGCTAGGGAAAACTCCCAAAGTGGGGCCATTGAAATATAGTGATGGAAAAAACTTTCTTGAGGTTCTTGGATGCAAGGAAAGGGGAATCACTACCGATGGTTCAAGGACATTTTGATAAAACTTGATTTAATTTTATCATGTACACAATGCTAAGAGTCTAATGGACTCCTTGATTGTGATGACCACACCAAAAAGCATGTAGAAAGCATGCAACGAATTTTATTCACATGTGAATTAGAACTACAAAGACAAATACTCAAATAACACATTTGTGCATATATATGAGTTAATTAGCCCAAATAATTACCACCTTTTTCTTGAAGGTCACAAATAGATTTAAGTGTCCATGGTGGTTACATTGTTATACAAATCATAAAGGGAGATGAGCTACATTGTGATGATAAATTCTAATATGTCATTTGGATGATTGGATGAGCATTAGAATTTATACACAACCATTTCTTGCTAATTTTGTTATCAATGAGCTAGAATTGGTTTGCAAAATTGGCTATATGTCAAATATATAGTTATATGTCAATGTTTTTGTTCATATTTAGCACAAGGAAAGCTCTTATGAGAAGTAATTTAAAAAAAGGTGTCTATTAACACCACATTTCTTTGACATTTACAAGCTCTACAATGATGAAGAGTGTCCTAATGTAGACAGTTTGAAATGTATTTTGAATATCACATTTATTTGATGGATGTCAGATCTCTAAAATAACCATATGCACTACTACAAGGCATAGGCCGTTTTTCGACGGAAATACTAACCTTTTTTAGAATTTTGTTTTTTGACAGGTGCAAAGGTCGGTATTTATGTCGCTATTAGCATCAAAAAAGAAATATCGCTATATAAGCATCACTATATAGCGACTCTAGTAAGCATCTTTATATAGCAACACTGGTAAAGCATTGCTATATAGAGACACTTAACAAAAATTAAAAAAAACATTAGTGGGGCTAAACAGGGCCACAACAAGCCCTGTTTTGCCCCACAAATGTGTTTTTTTAAGTAATTACAAAAGAATGTTTACAAGCACACAAGCGAGATAAAAATCTCAAACCTTGTTTGTTACAAAATTTCCCTTATGACAGGGATGATACAAAATCGTTCAAATGAGCTAAGAGACAGAAGCATACACATGCTAAAGATATATAACATTTTTTGTTACAAAATTAGCCTTTTAAAAAGGGTGATATAAATCGCTTAAATGAGCCGACATACAAAAGCATATACATACCCAGGTATATATAAACTACTACTAATACTACTACTGCTACTGCTCATCTGAATCATCCTTACTGTTATTGTGGTCATGCTAGCCTGATCGCTAGACCTCGTGAGCTGGGACATTGGAGCTTGTACCCTAAGAGTAAAATCATATTAATTGGAAATTAGGTTGGAACTTAAAGAATAAAACAATTTAAAAAGTGAGATTACAAGTAGAAGTAGACTTATATCGTGCGAGCAGCCACCTCAGCCCAATTGACTGTCGCTCCCAGGGGATGAGTATTTTTTGAGCGAAATCTTCCAAGCATCTGAGTGAAGGAAAAAAAAAGCTTCCAACTACGTAAAAATATTGCAAATATTATAGCAATGCCTATCTTATACACAAATCTTTACATGAATATTTGGGAATGGTGAGTAACATAATGGGATGGCTTTTGAGGAAACCCACATGTAGAGTAGACTTCTCTATGAAAATTCCCCTTATGATCCTTCTTACAACTTTCACTTAATAGGGGGTGACATTGAAAACCCTCTCTCAACCTAGCCTAATAAAAGGGTTTATCCAAAGAAACCTCAATGAAGTAAGCGTCGCTATATAGCGACACTAGTAAACATCGGTATATAGCGACATTAGTAAATGAAAAAAAAAAAAAAAGGCATTAGTGGGGCTAAACAAGGCCATAGCAAGAAAAGGGTGATACAAAATCGCTCAAGCGAGCTGATATACAAAATGATATATATGGCGAAGTATATGCAAACTACTACTACTACTACTCATTCGAATGATCCTCGTCCTCACCTTGCTGGCCTGATCCTTGGTCCTCGTGAGCTGCACCTGCTCCTCGTCAGGTGTGCCTGATCCCTGGCCCTCGTGATCGCTCGCCTCCAGTGATGGGATGCTCGAGCTTTGACCCTAAGAGTGAAACCATATTAATTAAAAATTAGATTGGAACTTAAAGAATAAAACAATTTAAAAAGTGAGATAGCAAGTAGGAGTAGACTTATACCGTGCGAGCAGCCACCTCAGCCCAATCGACCGTCACTCCCATTGCCTCCTGCTCAATAAACCATGGCTTTGTCCCTATTCGAAACGCGCATCACGTCTTTGCATCTGTAGGAAGACGACCCATTGCAACTTACAGTGGATTCAATTTATGAGAGTTAGATAAACTGCATGTAATTGTAGTAAAACAAATAGAACAATACATTAAATGAGAAGAAGTAGACTTACCACGGTTGCCTCGAATGCCAACCATCTGCCTGCACCAAAGTGCGAAGTACCTACGGTGTCTAGCCATCTCCTCGCAGCCCTCCTCTGACCCTTGAACATTTTGGGATGGTCCCTATTCTGCTTCTTGAAGAACTTCCAATTAGCTTTGTCTGCCCAGCTAGGTTTAGCCATCCCCTTTGCGATGAAAGTACACAAGGTTGATCTACGATGCTTCAAGACCAAACCCATGTGCTCTCACATATATTTCTCATTGAACTCCCGATTTGGTGGGTTAGGGTATTTTTGTTTTAATTCATCGATGACTGCATGCTTCTTTTGGTCATCTTGATACCGCCAATCCGTAGCAATGTTGCTCTTGAAGTGGTGGCTCATCAACCGCCTCATGGTGGCCATCATTGCTTTGCCCTTTCTATCTTCTATTATCTCTCCGATAGCTGTGATTGATAGGAGAGGTCCTCGACTGGGTAAGGAGGACTCATGGAAGTGGCAGAGTCAGAGCGAGTGGAAGCTGTGCAAGCACTTCCGGATCATCATTATTCAAATCATCATGTATGTATTAGTGTACCGAATCATCATTATTCGAAGCCTATGTATGTTTGAATTGTGATAGGCTGCTCCAGAAGATGTTGCCTGCACAAAATACCATGCCTGCATCAAGAGATGAAGCGAAGAAGATGCTAACAATGGTGGGTATGGATTATAATACCATCCATGCTTGTCATAATGACTGTATTGTCTTTCGTTGTGAGCATGGAGATTTGGCTAGCTGACCAAAATATGGAGAACAATGATATAGAGATAACTTACAGGGTGAGCAGATACCGATAAAGGTCTTGAGACACTTTCCCATCATTGCATGAATACAGCACATGTTTCAATGCAAATCCATAGCAGAGTTGATGACATGGCATGCATCTCATCGGTCCACTGATGACACATTGAGGATTCCTACAGATTGTGCAGCTTGGAAGCACATAGACAATCAGTGGTCAGACTTTGCGAGGGAGCCATGCAACTTACATCTTGGGCTCGCCATGGATGGCGTGAATCCTTTCGGGTTACACTCGACATCTTGGTCGACATGGCCCATAGTCATGGTGAATTACAATATCCCACCATGGCTAACAATAAAAAAGGGACACGTCATGCTTGCACTACTTGTGCCAGGGAAGTACAAGGCAAAAAGTATGGACGTGTACATGGCACCTTTGATA
Source organism: Dipteris shenzhenensis (assembly GCF_047967505.1). Classification (NCBI taxonomy): domain Eukaryota; kingdom Viridiplantae; phylum Streptophyta; class Polypodiopsida; order Gleicheniales; family Dipteridaceae; genus Dipteris; species Dipteris shenzhenensis. The sequence continues at coordinate 18,440,563 of NC_141628.1, forward strand.
GAGGAGTTATAGATATTATGGAGAGGAGTGCAGGTCTTTGATATTTCTAGAGCTCCTAGACATACCAATGATATTTTGGTCAAGGGTATCTTGATGTGGATCATGCATGACTACCCAGGATATGGAGAGTGCGCAGGTACGTGGTTGTGTCTCTACATGTATAATATAGGATTATGCTTTTATGGCTCTCTTTCGCATGCATGTCTTATACTAACACATTCATGCACGCGTGCAGGACTTGTTACAAGTGGGTACCATGCTTGTCTAGTTTGTGGACCGGGTTTGGAATCGCTTGCACGATACTCCAAACATATGAGAAAAAATGTTTATGAAGGTCATGCTCGATACCGTCCGCTGGACCATCTCGCATGTCAGCTTGATCCACCACCATCATATTTGAAGGCAAGTGACTGGATTCAGCTTGGAGGGTGAATCAAGAGGAACCTCCTCTTGGAATGAAGAGGCTATCGATCTTTCACGAGTTGCCTTATTGGGGTTAGTTACAAATCAATCATCTCTTGGATCCCATGCATATCTTCAAGAATGTGGGGGCTACTATTTGGGCACACTTGTTTGGTTCCAAAGACTTGAGAGGAGTGCGAGAAGACTTGCGTGCTATGAATAGGATGTCTCGTTTGTGGCCCCAAGTGCATGATTCGGGAAAAGTTGTCCTCCCAAAAGCAACGTGCATCCTCTCTATGAGGGAGGAGGTAGCTATCAAGCCGGACATTACCTCTTTTGAAACACCGACAGGATACATGCATTGCTTGAAAGGAGCATTTTCAAAGGACAATAAGCTTATAGGGCTCAAGTCCCATGATTGGCACAAGGTCTTATAGGTATTCTAAGATGTAGAATTACTGTACCGATAATCGTGATGCATTAGCGTAATTATGATTATGTTATATTGTTGACATGACTTCTTTATTGCTTTGATAGTTCATCCTCCCAATTACAATAAAAGGGTGCTTACAAGAAGATGTTAGAAATGCTATATTCAAGATCAGTGGTATTGTGAAGTATGCCCCCCTCGCTCCCTCGACCCCAACCTCCCCCCCACCCCCTCCCTCCCTCGACCCCGCCCCCGCTCCCCTCCCCCCCCTCCGCCCCCCCTTCCCTACCCGGCTCCCCGGCCCCCCCTTCCCCTCCCTCCCACCCTTGACCACGCCCCTGCCCTTCCCTCCCTACCTAGCACCCCCGCCCCTCTTGCCGCTGCCCTTGCCCCTGCCCACCACCCCCTCCCTCCCCTCCCCTTGTAGCCCCTACCCCTCCCTCCCTACTCGGCACCCCTGCCCCTCCCGTCGCTGCCCTCGCCCCCCTCTTGGGGGTCCTGGCAGCCGCAGCTGCTAGACCCCCCCTCCCTCCCTCCCTTGCCCCTGCCCCTGCCCCCGCCCCTCCCTCCCTACCCGGCACCCCTGCCCCTCCCGCTGTCGCCCTCGCCCCCGCCCGCCACCCCCTCCCTCCCCTCCCCCTGTAGCCCCCGCCCCTCCCTCCCTAGCTGGCACCCTCGCCCGTCCTGCCACTGCCCTCGCCCCCACCCCCCCCCTCCCTCCCTCTCCCCTCTCCATCCTCTCCTTCTCCTCCCCTCCTGGTGAACCTTTCTCTCTCTAGTTCCTCTCTCTTCAAATTTTAAAAAAAATAATAGATAAAGAATTAATCAAAAAAATTTGCAAGTACCTGGAAAAAGTTTGTAAGTTTGCTCTTTCTTGCTTTCTTGCTCTTCCTTCCTTGCTTTCTTGATCGTCCTTGCTTTCTTGCTTCAATGAATGAAATGAGCGGAGAATGAATGAAGAAGGAAGACTATATATAAGAAAAATTAGGTTTTCCTCCTCCTCTCCTATTGGCTTTCCATTCCTCCCCTCTCTCCTATTGGCTTTTCATTTATCCCCTCTCCCATTGGCTCCCATTACTCCCCCTCTCCATTGGATCCCCATCCCTCATCCCAATCTTCCATTAGCCCTCCCCCCATCCATTTCTTCTTCCTCCCCCATTGCCACCACTCCCATCCCACATTTCCACCACATCCCATACTCCTCCCATTTCCCAAAATCCCATATTTCCCCATCTCACCCTCCTCTTTTTCATCCCCTATTAACTCCCCTCACTCATTTCACTCCCTTATTATCCTACTCCCCTATTACCTTCCCCTCTCCCATTCCATTCTTCCCTCCCCACTCTCACTTCCACTTCCCATTACTCACTTGCCATTTGAAAACTATTCATATATTATTATACTATTTTTTATACTTATTATCATACACCCCTATTACTTCCCTCTCCCATTCCACTCCTCCCTCCTCACTCCCACTTCCACTTCCCATCACTCACTTGCTATACACATTTGCAAACTATTAATATATTATTATATGATTTTTAATACTATTTGTTAACTTACATGTGGGCAAAATCACAGGTATGTGGTCATACAACAACTATGCTTTTATTCAAGGGCATATTTATCCTCATCAAAAAGCTTATTTACTCAAGGTATGAAGTGCATAATTTGTGCACTAGGTGTTTACTTTGTTGTATCAAAATTGTTTGCCACACACTATTAGCCGGAAAAGAAATCGAGACCAGAGGCTAGAGGCTAAGCATGGCGATGCTCAAGGGCCATAAAGAAAAGGAGATCATGAGGGCGAACGGTTGTCATAGGAGGGAAAAAGGAATTAGAAATGGAGGGAAGGAAGAGGGAGACTATGACACAAGGGGAAAAGCAGAGGGGGAAGAGAAGCATGTACATGATAGGAGGAGGAATGTAGAGATGGAGACATCAAGGGAAGAGAACCATACTTTATTTGAAAGAAGGGATGAGAGGGAAATATCAAAATACTAGCTAGGTGGCTTTACAAGAATGAGCGTGTCTCATCAAGGAATTGCCCCTTCCTTTTATGGCCAAAAGAGGGGGTCTCTCCTCATTAATGTATCCTCCCACATGCATGGTGTGTGTGGAAAAGTCTCCCATGTGGGCTAGGCGGTTACGCACTCTCAATTGTGTGCGACAACCCTTTGCCTCAATTTTCCACATAAATCAAGCCCCATATCTCAAGTCTATGATACTCCCTTGGTCTCTTTCCAATTTTATAATATGTTCAAACCTCTAGAAGGACAAGTGGAGGGTTGGCACAATGAATCTTGCCACCTCATCCTACTTTCCCCATTATTTAACTTGTTCTCTTGGACCTTCTATACCTCCCCCACATGGGCCTATCCCATATGGAGGGAATAACTCAATATAATAGCCATCTCCACCTATTTTATATTGCTTCTCCCATGGACTTTGAGCCATATCTCACTAAATGCAGCCTAGGTGGAGGGGTGGCACATGGAGGAGCCATGCCACCTTGCATTTTATAATATTACTATCATGGATTATGTACAACACACCTTATGGGTCCTCTTACATGGAAGGGTGGCACATGGCTGTGTTGAGATATCAAGCTCTACCCCCGATATATCTCCTGGATGACTATCATTTATGTCACCGCCTATGTTAGTTGTACTCGTGGTGTAGTTAGACTACCACGTATGTTTTTGGTTTGGGTTCACATATGAACCACGTATTCTAGGGTTTGACATATAGGGTATTTCCCTCTTCTATTGTATTGTTGTTGTGTGCAAAAGTGAAGAAAGGCTTCACCCTCCAACCTTGTGTCCTCTCTCTTTTGTGTGTTGTGAAGAAAGCTGAACTTGAGTCTCCTATCTCTCTCCCTTATTCTTTACATGGTATCAGAGCCTTGTTCGTGGTAAGGAGCTCAAGAAAGCAAGCCAAGTTTGTGGTGTCTTGGTAAGAGGACTAGTGTTGCTTTCCTATTTTGAGTTTGGGAGCAAATCTCTGCAGGTAGCACAGCCAGAAGTGCAGGAGTGCACTGTTTCAGATTGAGAGGCCCTTTGCGGTGTGGCGAGAGCGCAGTATATGCACAGTTTCGGACATCCATTGGAGTCCGTGAAACATTTCCTGATTTTCAGGAACTTATTGCTCTCTTGTTGAGTGAAGAGCAAAGGAATGGTGGTTCAGCCACCTCAACTTCTCAAGAGACTGCTTTCTACTCGAATACAGGTAGAGGCAGGGGTAGAGGAAGAGGCCGTTTTGGTGGCCGTGCAGGAAATCAGAACCAACAGCAACAACAGGAAAACCAGTCCTATGGAGGAGGACGTGGTAGTTCTAGAGGCAGGGGGAGCCAAAGAGGCCGTGGTTCATGGCAAAGGAACCAGCAAGTAAATAGCAGCACAGAATGCTATTATTGTGAAAAGCCTGGACACAAGGAGAATACATGCTATAAAAAATAGAATGACATCAAAATTGGGAAGTTGCAGCAAAGCAACTATGCATCATCAAGTGGGCATGGTGACGACAGAAATGAGCACCTTTTTGTGATGCAGCATATGGTTAACTCCATGTCAGGAGATGCTGCAGCTTGCAATGATGTTTGGTATGTTGATTCAAGTGCCTCTAACCACATGACTAATCATGGTGAGTGGTTTCATGATGTTAGAAATTTGGATAAGCCAGGTTATGTTGAAACAGGTGATGATACTGCGCACCCAATTACGCAGGTTGGTAAAGTGCCATTGGCTATGCAGGATGGCAAAACGAAGTACTTGGTAGATGTACTTCATGTTCCAAAAATCACTAAGAACCTGGTTTCAGTTGGCCAGATGGTTGAGCAAGGTCTGCAGGTTAGATTTAATCCTGATGGATGCTTTGTTGAGGACTTGAAAAATAAGTGCCGCTTGGTTGCAAAAGGCAACAAAAATGGCAGAATGTTCACCTTGGATGTTGATATGCCTGAGGTGAAAGCCGCTATGTTTGCGCATGGGAGAGGTGTCATTGCAGATATTGAGATATGGCACAAGCGCATTGGGCACGTGAATATACAAAGGCTGAAATCTATGCAAACGAAAAACATTGTTGCAGGTTTGCCTAAATTCAGAGTTGAGGGAATGCAAAAGGTATGTGAAGCATGCCAAATGGGTAAGCAGGCCAGACATGCATTTCCCAAAAATGCTAAGGTGAGCAGAAGACCTTTGGAAGTGATCCATTCAGATGTTTGGACAACCAAAGCTGCTTCTATTGGTGGATGCCATTATTATGTGACGTTTATTGATGACTACACTAGGAAGGTGTGGATTTATTTTATGAAGCACAAAAGTGAAGTGTTCAGCCATTTCAAGGCTTTTAAGGCCATGGTTGAAAAAGAGAAAGGTGTGCATATTAAAGTGCTAAGATCTGATGGAGGGGGAGAGTACTTTTCAGAAGAATTTTGTGAATATCTGAAAGAACAGGGAATTCAAAGGAAGTACTCATGCATGTCTACCCCTCAGCAGAATGGGGTTGCAGAAAGGAAGAACAGGCATATTGCAGAAGTAGGACGGGCGATCCTAAATGAGAAAAACATGCCTGATTATTTTTGGGCTGAAGCAGTAGCAACTGCTGTTTATATTATGAACAGAACCCCCACTGCAGCTGTCCATGGCATGACGCCTGAAGAAATGTATACAGGCCAAAAACCAGATATTTCTCACTTGAAGGTATTTGGTTGCATAGCTTATGTTCATGTTCTTGATGAGAAGAGAACAAAGCTGGATCCAAAGGCAGAAAAATGCATCTTTATTGGATATGCTTTGCACCAGAAAGGGTATCGCTGTTATAACCCTTCCACCCGCAAAATGCAAGTGAGCAGAGATGTTGTTTTTTATGAAATGAGCAGCTGGTATGCACCAACTGTTATGGTAGGAGATGCAGATGCAGGAAATGGGAATGCTGCAATAAATCCAGAGCAGCAATCTCAAGCCTTGAGTGGACCCAGAGAGTCCTCTACTAGTGGATGTAATGCATGGACAGGGAGATTGAGATCTAGTGAATCGTCACATGGTAGTCCTGATAGTGTTGTGCAGGTATCACAAAAGGGAAAAGAAAAAGTGGACCATGCTCCAGTGTTTGATGTGTCTGCTGGTAGCTCTCATGTTGATGGAGAGTCAAGCGGCTCTGAAATGAGCCTTGATGAGGAACTTGGGATTCCTTCTGTTGTTACACCTGGTGCAAGGAAAAGCAGGCATGATTTAAAGACTCCTGCAACTGATTCAGTTGTACGGAGGTCCACTCGTATTAAGTATCCAGTTGACAGGCTGAGATATGATGGGTATACAGCACATCACTATGCTTATATGGTCAAGGTTCTAGAGGAGCCAGAGCCCACATGTTTTGAGGATGCAGCAGGGCATAAAAATTGGGAAGCAGCTATGGATGAAGAGATGGCTGCCTTGGATGCAAACCACACTTGGGATTTGATGCCTTTGCCTCAAGATAAGAAGGCTATTGGCTGCAAGTGGGTTTACAAAGTAAAGCACAATGCTGATGGGTCTGTTAGCAGGTACAAGGCAAGATTGGTTGCCAAAGGTTTTGCGCAGACATATGGAATTGACTATGAGGAAACTTTTAGCCCAGTTGCAAGGATGGAAACCGTGAGAGCAGTAATTGCTATGGCTGCTGCAAAGGGATGGTCTTTGCATCAGATGGATGTGAAAAATGCCTTCTTGCATGGTGATTTGCAGGAAGAGGTTTATATGATGCAGCCAGAAGGTTATGAGGATAATTCACACCCCGATTTTGTATGCAGGTTGCGCAAAGCCTTGTATGGCTTAAAACAGGCGCCGAGGGCATGGTCAGACAAGATAGGGCAATATCTTGTCACTATTGGATTTCAGATTTTTGTGAAAAGGACAAACAGAGGGATTGTGCTTATAGTCATCTATGTTGATGACTTGATTATTACAGGTGATAGTGATGCAGACATTAATGAAGTGAAGCTGCTATTGAAGCAAAAATTTGAGATGAAGGATTTGGGAGAGCTGCGTTACTTCTTGGGCATTGAGGTTATTAGATCCCCGAGTGGGATATGGCTGTTGCAAAAGCAATACGGTTTGGACATGCTATCCAAATATGGGATGACAGGCTATAAGCCTATCTCTGTTCCATTGGAGCAGAATGTGAAGCTCAATGCAGAGACAGGTGAGCTTCTTGAAGATATTACTATGTACAGGCGCATAGTAGGTAGCTTGATTTACATGACTATAACCAGACCAGATTTGAGCTATGCTGTGGGGCTGGTGAGTCAGTTTATGCAGGCACCGAGGAAGCCACATTTGGATGCGGCTAGACGCATACTGCGGTATGTGAAGTCCACATTGCATTATGGACTGTTTTATGAAGCTGGGTGTGCATTACAGGTACATGGATACACAGATGCTGACTGGGCTAGTAGTGTCTCAGACAGGAGATCTACTAGTGGTTTTATGTTTTCCCTTGGGAGTGGTGCCATCAGTTGGAGCAGCAAGAAGTAGCCAACAGTTGCCTTGTCGAGCACAGAGGCTGAGTACAGGGGTGCAGCAATGGCTGCATGTGAGGTAGCTTGGTTACGGAAGCTACTTGCAGATATGGGACAGTCAGTTCATGCAGCAGTTGTCATTCATTGTGACAACATTAGCAGCATCATGCTTGCTAATAACCCAGTTTATCATGCTAGAACGAAGCACATTGAGGTGCATTATCACTTTGTGAGAGAGAAGGTTCTAGCTGGTGAGATTGATCTTGTCTATGTCAGCACTGAGGAGCAGGTGGCTGATATTTTTACGAAGGCATTGGGTACCGAGAAGCTTCGCAGATTTAGGAGCTTGCTTGGTGTATGTGAGATGGATTTGAGCTTGAGGGGGAGTGTTGAGATATCAAGCTCTACCCCCGATATATCTCCTGGATGACTATCATTTATGTCACCGCCTATGTTAGTTGTACTCGTGGTGTAGTTAGACTACCACGTATGTTTTTGGTTTGGGTTCACATATGAACCACGTATTCTAGGGTTTGACATATAGGGTATTTCCCTCTTCTATTGTATTGTTGTTGTGTGCAAAAGTGAAGAAAGGCTTCACCCTCCAACCTTGTGTCCTCTCTCTTTTGTGTGTTGTGAAGAAAGCTGAACTTGAGTCTCCTATCTCTCTCCCTTATTCTTTACAGGCTGCCACCTCAACCTTGGGCCCTATGCACACCATAGTTTATTATACTATTGCCACATATACAAACACACATACATATTAATGCCTTTTGCCTTAGACAATTTTATCCATAACAGTTCCCCCCCCCAGGCAGGGAATGCACAGCATTTCCATGCCTGGGTCCATCACGCACAAAGAAAGGCTTGAGGTAATGCTTGTTGTGATCACCTTCTTGCCATATGGTTCATGCAGCTCTTGAACTTGTACAGACCCATTGCTACATTCCTTAATGACTTTGTATGGACCAGTCCACAGTGGCAGAAACTTCTTATCCATTTGCTGGTCCAATCTATTATCAAAGCATAGCACAACATCTCCCTCAGCAAAGTGTCTTTCCCATCCCTTGCGAATCTTAGCATCCAATCGGGCCTTTTGTCGATTCTTTTGGATCTCTGTTTGGTGTAGTGCAAGGCGTCGGGTTTCATCTAACTTCTCAAGTTGTACCAATCTGGCCTCTACATGTTCATCTTCTGTCATCCTCTGTTCCTGTGCCAATCTCAAGGCCGGAATCTCTAGCTCTAGTGGTAAAACTGCCTCAGTACCATACACCAACTCAAAAGGAGTGTGACCTGTAGATGTTTTATGAGTGATGTTGTAAGCCCACACTGCTTCAGTGACTTTCTGATCCCATTGGCTCCTATTCCCTGTGGCCATCTTTCCCATGGTTTTACAAAGGAGACCATTGGTCTGCTCTATTTGACCCATGGATGCTGAATAATAGATGCTAGAAGTGTGATGATCAATACCCATGCGATCCATGAGTAACTCCACTGCTTCATTTAAGAATGGACTCCCATGGTCAGAGACTATCTCCATGGGTGTCCCAAACCTTGTGCAGATATGTTCAAATATGAAATTTGAAACTGCCTTGCCATTTGCAGCAGAGAGAGCGATAGCTTCAGCCCACTTAGTGACATACTGAGTGGCTACCAAAAGATAGTTCTTTTTGCGGGCAGTCATGGGCAAGGGCTTGACAAAATCTATTCCCCACTTCTGAAACGGATGGATGGACATCACTGGGTGATGTTGCCCAGGACGCAAATCCTTCCTACCAAAGAATTGACATGGTTCACATGTTTTGCAATACAAAGTGACATCCTTGAACAAGGTCGGCCAATAGTATCTAGCATGTAAAATCTTCTTAGCTGTATAGTCACTGGCATAGTGGCCGCCACAAAATCCATCATGATAATGCTTCAATACCTTAGGCACTTCATCTGCATCAATGGCCCGTCTTAGTACCCCATCCATGCCTTGATGGTACAACACCCCATCAAGGAGGGTGTAGCGCCTACTATCTCTGCGGATCTTCTTTCTCTCATAGCTAGTACTTTCTGAAGGAAAGGAGAAAGCAGTCAAAAACTTGTAGATACCACCATACCATGGATCCCCAACTTCTATGGCTGCTACAAGGGTTACATCAAGGCACTCCTCTAAATCAATGAAAGCATTCTTCAAGTTGGAACAACCCCCTTTTACAATTTTGAAAGAAAAATCATATTCTTGTAGAACTGCCAACCATTTGGCCAACCGGCCCATGGGATTTGGTGATTGAAGAACCTGCTTTGCAAGACCAGTGCCAGTGAGTATAAAGAAGGACTTTCCAGCCACATAATGCTTAAATTTCTCAATGCAAAACACCAAAGACAAGGCATGCTTGTCGGCCTCTCAATAGCGTCGCTCAGTGTCGAGCAATTGTCGAGAAGCAAATCGAATGGGGTACATGAACCGATCCTCCCCTTGTTGGAGAAGAATACCTGCCAGAGTGTGCTCACCAAACCCAGGATTGATATAGAAGGTCTTTGACCAGTCTGGATTGCATAGAATGGGTTCTGAAGCCAGAGCATTCTTGATTTGTGCAAACCCATGATCACAATCCTCATCCCAAGAGAAATCAACCCCATCTTTTAATAGCATAGTCATGGGCCGTGTCAAAACAGCATATTGATCAATGAAGCGGCGATAGTATCCTGCTAGATTGACAAATGAGCATACCTGACGTTTGGTTGTAGGCGGGGAGAGCTTGAGGATGGCTTCTACCTTCTCGGGGTCAGGCTTGATGCCCTCGGATGAGACAACATGTCCCAATAACCTCCCTTGAGTGGCTCCAATGGTGCATTTCTCAGGGTTGAGACTGCCATTTGCATCATTGACCCTTTGGAAGGCCAATCTAACCTTCATGATGTGTTCCTTACGTGATGAGAATATACAGAAATTATCTAAAGACACCTCCAAGAAATCCCCCAAATAAGGAGCAAACACCATCTGCATAAATCTTTGAAAGGTAGCAGGAGCATTGGTGAGGCCAAATGGCATTACTTTGAATGCAAATGTCCCCCAGGGTGTGGCACATGTGGTTTTAAGCACATCTTCCTCGGTAATTCTGATTTGATAAAATCCAGAGTAACCATCACAAAAAGTATACATCTCATGACCACTTACCTTCTCAAGAATGAGGTCTTGAAAGGGCAGAGGATGATGATCCCTCTTGGTGGCAGCATTGAGCTTCTTATAGTCGATGCAGACCCGCCACTTGTTGTTTTTCTTTGGGATGACTACCACTGGTGAAACCCATTCAGTATTGTGAACCGGAACAATAAACCCAGCCTGTACAAGCTTCTGCAACTCTGAGCGCAAAGCATCGGTCTGCAGGGGCCCTAATCTCCAATACTTCTGAGCCACAGGCTTCGCATCAGGCTTCAGCTCTATCTTGTGCTCTATGGCAGTCACATGGCGAAGGTGGTGGTAGCTAGTTGCAAAGAGGTCAGGGAAATCTTTGAACATTTCTAGAAACTCATCTTTCTCACTTGGAGTGAGATCTGGGGAAAGCATAGATTCAAGCTATTGAGAACTAGCTGTTATCATTTCTGCAGGTGGCAGGGTTGGAGACACCCCCATCATGTAAACTTCCTCCTCTGAGAATTCCTCCCCGCTGTTTGATTCTTCCATGGACTCAGACACTGAGGATGAGAGAGTATCACTGTCATGCTCCTCTTCTTCCTCTGGTTCCATGGCACCAGGTTGCACCGGGATCTTCTCCTTGGAAGCACCAAAAGACATGTGTCCTGTCTTCCAATAGCTGATTGCATCACTTTTTCTCAACCATGGTCTCCCGAGTATGGCTGGGTAACTTCTGCCTGTATCCTCAATGTCCACTACATAGAAATTGATAGTGGTGGTCAACCCATTGACAGTGATGGGCAAATCCTCAATGACTCCCATGGTGGCGAGTCGTCGACCATCTGCTACCTTGATTTGAGTGGAGGAACGCCTTGTACATTTCAAATTCAATTTCTTCATGATTCGTGGCACCATGATATTACATGCAGCTCCCCCATCAACACACACATTTTTGACACGGTAATTATCTATGATGACATCTACTATATGTGGGTGCAGATCAATTTCTTCAGAGATAGAAGATACCTCTCGTACCTTTCCCTTTTTCTTGCTCTTCCTTGTTGAGAGACCTTGTTACAGCTCACGTCCCACCTTAGGGCTTAATGCTATTAGTTGAGGGAGTGTGATGCTCAAAGACCGATGAGCAAGGTCCTGAACGACTGAATAGTCCTCTTGCCCTGAGCCGATGGGAAAATCCGAGGGTGACCACTTACTCCTGCAAGATCTTTTAGTCTTCTCTATTGGTGGGTCTGCCATCTCAGCATCTGAGGGCTCTGAGAAGGACACCTTCTTCCTGGGGCGGCCCGATCCACGGTTTGGAGAGGGGTCTGAGGTGGCACGACTTCTTTTCCCGAGATTAAGGATCTCAACATCAGAATCCTCAGTGCCCAACTCACTTAGAAGATTCACCCTTGGAATATTGGGGCATTCTGTGCGATAATGACCCTTCTGGTGGCACTCGTAGCATACAACATTAGCACGGTCTCTTGGAGGGCGGTTGGCTTGATTTCTAATGCCCACCATCTCAAGCCGAAGATCATTCAGGGCCTTGGCTAGGTCATTGACTCCAGGTTCTGTTGCAGGGGGGGCTTCTTTAGTTGGAGGGGCCACGGGAGTAGAGAGGAGGGGGGCTCGTGGGCGACGAGGCTGGGGAAATCTTCGAGGCGGAGGGTGAGGATATCCACCTTGTTGAGGGTAAGCATCTAAGGGAGGACCATACATTTGAGGTGGAGGCGGTGGATACATCCCTGATGAGGGGTGGGGGTATGCCCCTGAGTTAGACCCCCGAGGTTGATGTTGCAGGAATTGAGGGGGTTGCGGAGGGACAATCGTCTTCTTTGAAGAGGGGTCAGACTGAACTTTATCAAACTTTTGAGCAATCTCATGTGCTAGCACCATAGTTTCTGGATTCTCCCATTTAAGCTTGAGGCAGAATTCATCACTCGCTCCTGCTACAAGGTAGCCCAGCACATGCTGAGTCATTCCAACTCGAAATCTGGCATTGTCCTCCTGTGTGGCAATCAAACAGTCCAGGAGCACGGCTGCTCGATCCACATATCGATGTGCCGTCTCACCTTCTGCCTACTTTAAGTTTGCCACCTGCAGGTACACATTCTCCGGCTCCTCTTCTTTGCCAAAATACTCAATCATCATTGCTGTCAACCTTGGCGAGCTTTGGCGAACGTCTTCAGCTTGCTTCTCATACCACACTTGAGCCAAACCCTCTAGAAATGTGGGAAGAACCAATAGCCATCTGTCTTCAGTAAGAAAGTTGAGAGAAACACAACGGCGCTTGAAGGCCACAAGATACTCATTTGGATTTTCTTCCACCCGTCCACAAAACACGAGAATGTCAGCCATGCTTGAAAGATGGAAAAGATAGGCTTATCTATGGACGAACAATAGTAAGAGGAAGCTTGAACTGAAAATCGAGTGAAGATACATCCAGAAAGCACACATAGGCAGGGTAGGGTGTGACTGGTGTAGTGTGAAATACTACACGAGAAGAATCTTCAGCATAGAATAGCACATAGACAATCTTAAAAGGACCAACCCTCATGATATCACATCGATCTTTACAAGCGAGGGTTAGAGGCGTAGCGTTGCATGAGGTTGTTCATCAAGGCAAACAAGAATGCCATGACAAATGTCAACAGTTGGAGAGCTTGCACATCACCTTCAGCTTCTTCCAGTTCTTGTAGTCGCCATGCTATTTCTTCAAGGGGTGTGCGGTCTGGCATCCTTCTTTTGATCAATGTCCTTGAGAACCCTCTTGATGATCTTCCGAAGTCGGTGAACTTGTATCAAGTATGCCCAACACTTAGTTTCATGATGACCACAACCTTTGCATTCCTTACAAATGATCACCATCCTTCGTGGCTTGCGGCTTTGTTGGGGTGGCGCTTCCACTCACGTCATGCGTGATTGAAGTACAAGCTTCACGTGCCAAGAAATCAGCAACAAGATTTCGAGCTCGAGGGATATGCTGAATTTTTACCTCTTCAAATTGGTTGCAAAGTTCCAATGCTTGTTGATGTCGTGGAACCAAACCTTTGCTCCGCACCTTCCACCTTCCACTAACTTGTTCACACACTAGTTGAGAATCTCCTTGCACCTCCAATTGCTTGGCATGATGTTCTTGTGCCTTTTGTAGCCCAAAAATGAGTGTCGAGTACTCAGCTTGATTACAAGTACTTGCAGGTAAAGACTTGCTGTAACAATACTCCTCACCACCCGGTGAAGTGAGCTTCACACCCACGCCAGCCGCCTTGGTCGAAGGTTTGTAAGCTCCATCAAATTGAAGAATCCAAGATGTCATCACACCAAGACTAAAATTCAGACATCCCAAGTTTCTCGGTAGTCCAAGATAGGTAGGAGGAGAGGGTGGGGAGAATTCAACACTTGAGCCAAACGTTCAGCACCAAATAAACTTGCAATCCTTTGTTGATAGTTTATCTTAAGCCCAAAAAGAATTACAATTTGAAGCTCGAAATGAGGAACAAAAGGTTGATTAGGTACAAATGGATTCCTTGGTCGAAACATTACCAACCATAGCCGAGGCCTAGAAACCTTTGTAATGAAATTGTGAATAAACCATTCAGGACGAGCTTATCCATAGGAATCAACAAGCAGATGCGCCAAATCTCCCCCCAAGCTTGGGGAGCATCCCAACCTTTGATGAAGGACACCGTTTTAATTACCTCTGAAGCAGCAAGTAGTTCGATCACCGCACAATGAGTAGAAGTAAAATCAAAATCCTCCCAGCGTATCAGTAGTTCTTCACATGAATCATCCACGGTGTATCATTTCACCCGTCATCTCCTCTAACAATGCATTGGACAATCAGCCGTTGAAGGTCGACATGAAGATCAAGGAAGACATCTCGTGCATTGGTAGCCGTAAGGTGCGGAGGAACAGGCACCAATTCCTTAAACGCGTCAAGAAGTGACATAAATGTCCACCCTTCTCATGTGGCGTGCATCCGTGAAGTGAGCTTGGAGAAGTTCTGAATCGGCGATCTAGCAAGAGATGTGGATAGAGCACATAAAATGAAGTATTTTTGCTTTTATAGCAAGAGCAAACTCCCTACGGTTAGAGAGTTACAGTTCCCGCGATTTCAATATATGAACAAAAATCATTACATTTTTACCACTTCCAACTTGTTCGCCCATTTAAAAGATTAGAATAAAATAAGAACATTTTTAATAATCCAGATTTGTAAAAAACATAGATTGTAAGAACACAAACATTATAAATAAAAGAAAACAAAGCATTTTTTAAACAAGTACCATGACAATTGCATACTATGCAATACAGAAAAGAGAGCTCATATTATATAAAAGAGAAATGTCATTACATCAGTTCAAAGCCCATCAAATATCCAATAACTATCTATTAGGTGATCCTTGGGATGTTTCTTGAGTTGTTTCCTCTATAGGGTTTAGCTCAACAGTTGCATCCTCACACAGCTCTACTAGCTCAAATTATGGTGCAGAGCCTTTGCAAGATGAATGCAGCTTGCAAAGGGTCTTTCTTTATAGCAATACAGCTCCTCTTCTTTTGAATAGCACACAAAGTGGTTGTTCCTATCCTTGCAAAGAAGTCACAAACCCAGTCATCTTGAACTATAAACAAATCTGGAAGCTCGTCGATCAAATGTTGAGGCTTCTGGTATGGGTTGATGATGGCTTTGCTACCATCACTGTACCTAAGCTTCCTAGTCATAGCAGGAAAATTAAATACATTATTGACATTCCTCTATGGACAATGGAATACTATTTTGGACTTCTCAAATGTAGAGAAACAGCCAGTACACATCATCTCAAAAGCATGGATCATCTTGTTTCTTGGAACATGCTTCATATTGGTCTTCACCATGTTAATCCAATCAATGAAAGCAAAAATTATAATATATTCAAATGTGTCAAAATAAATCTAAATAAGAATAAAATCTATTGCACAAAGTATTATAGAACTTACCATGTCATGTTCTCCCAAGAATGACAATGATCCATGAGAGCTTTGCAACTGATGTAGCTTGGGTAGAAGAGTGAAAAATAATGAAGCTCTAGAATGGAGCTATGTTATAAGATTTGAAAGCCGAAACAATTGCATCAATTTGTTGATGTCCTAAAGCAATATCATTGACACTTCCC
Organism: Dipteris shenzhenensis; assembly: GCF_047967505.1. Lineage (NCBI taxonomy): Eukaryota > Viridiplantae > Streptophyta > Polypodiopsida > Gleicheniales > Dipteridaceae > Dipteris > Dipteris shenzhenensis. Next base: position 18,456,171 of record NC_141628.1, read on the forward strand.
TTTAGCTTGAAGCCATAGGGAATGTTGGCTATGGCTAACTTGTAGCCACATCTGGGAATGTTTGCTTCAAATCGTTCATGTTGTAGTAGAAAACATTATAGTGATTAGCCCTTAAAGGGTTAGAGTGAGGGCTAAAGGTCTTCAGGATGTCATCCTTCTTGAATTGAATTAGAACCTTGTTGATTCAATATGTGCAAGAAAATTGCTTGGACAAGGGAATTCAAGTTATTTGATTTTGCTCTAGTCTTTTGCATCATGAACAAAAGAAAATTAAACAATGCTATGTATGCTTAAATCAATAACAATTGCAAAAAAGTAATTGGATGATATGCTTACTATTTTCTTGAATTCAATAAAGAAAGGCTTCAAAGAATCAAATGCACTAGACACTAGATAATCTATGGTAATCTGCTACCAAGTTTGTACATTGACTCAGACCATCATTTGCTCTTGAATTCTGATATAAGTCTTATGGCTACAATAATAATAATATATTGAATTATACATAAACGACTTAGAAACATAAAGGAAAATAAAATCATCCAAAAAATGAGTATAGAAGCTTACTCGTAAAAATACAAAGACATCTCATCATGGGAGAGCTCTTGTGGCTTGACCCTGGGCCAATGTGGATAGGATAGGATGACCTTTTCATCCTTGATACCTTGCATAGAGCTCCATATTGTGATCTTCATATCATCTGAAAGGGCCTTAAATATAACATCTGTTCTTTTGCTCTGCCCTTTAAGAATAATATTGGGGTCATCCTTGGTGTTCAACTGTTTTGTCCCTTCACCTCTCCCTTTTCCCACATATAAAATATTTGTTCTTCGATGGCCCAGATCTAAATGCAAATTGAAAGAACTGGTCATTTCTCCTCATAGCATCATAGCATTTATTCTCATAAAAAACTAAACTTGTTTCTTGATAACAATGAATCTTGAATTGAAGGTTAACCTTCTCATTAGTCCTCATGAAATCCAAGTATTCATTGTGAAAGAAATGGATCCTCTATATAAAGGTCATGCCATGTCTATACTCATTGTTAGTGTTATGGTCCCAAGCCAATTGATTACTCTCTTCCTTATACTAGCTTCTACACTGTGACACCCACCAATAACAAAATAATGAAGACATTTAATCTATTTCTATCAAAATTGCCCTTGTCTCGATGCTAAGTTGTATCCACACCCCACATCATGACCAAAAAGGGGACCACAATGGCAAAAGGGTTAATCTTCATCTTTGCCTTTACATTGGCAAGATGAAGTTTATGGGGTGGCTTGACCTCAAGAGGTCTTCTACCTGTCTCTAGATCTCAATGGGAGGCCTATGAAGCTTTTTGATCTGAATGATAAAGGTTCTGACTTCGACAAGCTTTGTATCCCTAATGTGCTTCATTTCCCTTTTCTTATTAGAGTCCACTATATCAGAAGCTTGTAGAATGCCAAGCACAATAGTATCATCATCATCATTTTTTGAATCAAAAGCTTTTTGTGGTCCAGCCTACTTCCAAATATAGCAAAAGGTGATTGTCCTTCTACTCCAAGTATCATCTGCTATTGTGAAGATATTCATGGGTGGCAATAGTAATGTCCTAGGAGCCTCCTTGGGGTGCTGCAAAAGTAAATTCTTTTGACTTTGTGGCTTCAAGTTGAGAAGACCCCTTGGTTGGCCACAAGACATAAAGTTACTTCTCAATAGGAGGAGAGGTTTTCTTTGTCCAACTCTTCTTGGCCTGAGGCTTTGGTAGAAGAATTTGTTTCAAAAGAGGAAAACAAAGGCTCAAAGTCCCCTTTTGTCCCCATGGTCACCTTGGGATTGCTTTAGTTTGATCTTGAGTTTCTTGCAGCAAGACACATGACACAATAGCATGTGAGTCACAAACATTTGGCAAAATTATGCAAGAAAGACAAAAAACTAAGAACAATTCGAATTTTATAGATTAAATATATTTTTTCAATGCTGAAAAAAATCATAAAACCTAATAAAAAATAATATTTCACCAAAGAAAATTCACTAAGAGATACCCTTTGAAATATGTTGGGAATGCAAACTGTTTTGTAAAAAACCCAAATTTAGGGTCACAATATATAAAAATTCTATGAAATTTGATCCCAAGAATCAAATTTGTGATTGAAAAACGCTCTCTACTAGGATTTGTAAGCACAACTGATCCTCGGGACCAAATTAGCCTAAAAAAGCATGCTAATTTGATCCTGCAGATCGGTTTAGTAGCCTCCCCTCTTGGCCCAACTCACTAATGCGATCCTTGAGATTTGATTGGCTAGGATATGTATGCTAACCCAATCTCAGATCAGATTAGCCTATAGAAGCATGCTAATCCAATCTCGGGGATCAATTAGGCCACACCTCTTGGCTAATCTAATCCTTGAGATCAGATTATCACACATCTCTTGGCTAATCCAATCTCAAGGATTAGATTAGCCAAGAGGTGTGGGCTAATCTAATCCTGAGGATAGGATTAGCCTCTGCAAGAAATTAGATTTTGGATTTTTTTCTTATATTCATCTATTTTGCAATTATGAAATTCAATGAAAATTTAAAAAACATCTAAAAGGAATCTAATACTAGATTCCACTCAGTTTTGGGGTTTCTCTACCATTTTGGATGCTAGTTGGGAATTTGCAAGATGTTAGAGGTGGGAGGAGGGATGCTAGCTTTCGGGGAATAGTGAACAATGAGGCATTAGGGTTTAGGATTTGGATTTTATAGTCTAAGATAGTCAGATTAACCTAAATTAATGTTTGAAGTCCAGAATTTAAGAGTAAGAAAATCATTAATATTTTCAAATAAAAAAGTAAAAACACTATACTTTTTAGCTCAAGATAGATTACTTTTTCAAGTCCAGGGTTTTACCTTCTAAAATATGTATTTTCCAAAATATGGACCTCAAAACCATTTTTTCATTGTTTTAATCTTTTTGGCCTCCATTTTTACAGTTGATTCTGGGTGCCCATTTGTAGGGTCGGTTCAGGGTGTCCATTAAATAAGCCTAAATGAAATCTGTCTATATACAATGCCAAGCTTTTGTTTAGGCATTTCCTTATTGTGTTTGTGCATGATATTTAAGATATGTATCTCGGATTCAAGCTATTTTTCAAGCTCCTCGAATCATCTCATAATACAAAATTCATCATTCCTCATGAACCTTCAATCTCCTCATACAACCCAGAATGTAGTATTAAGAATGCATCTGTCTCCATGTTTGAACATGTTGGTGAGAAAGCAAATCTTTCAGTGTCTTCATATGAGCTACAATCGTTGACAAGGGTTGAACCTAAAGAAGCATTGCAACGGTTCTAAAGTTACCAATGCACCTGCCTAAAGTGCATTCCACTACCACACAAGATATGGATGTGCATTTGTCACCTATGATAACTCCAGTCTCATTTGTGACTTTGCCTTGACTAGCTAAACAAATTGCATCTACTCCTCCAAAGAAACTAAATGGAAAGATGCACATTGTCAAAGATTCATGAGTTCTGGTAGGAGAAGAATGCAATTCCTAACATTTGAGGCTCAGTTAAAGGAGACATGCACTACTATGTGTTGTCTTCAAAATTGTTATGCACCCTTCGAATTTGCCCAGGTAGTAATACTAGCATACAATTCCGGTGCTAACCATGGAAATGCCCTAGGAGGAGAAAAAGTTGGGTCTTGTGGATATTGACTTTCAGTCCAGTGGAGGCTTCTTCCCCAATCAATAATCCACACTCGGACAGACCTATCGTGAAGTCTAGCATGTAGTTGGTTGCTTGCAGATCAGTGTGTGCATATCTTTGTTCATGAACTGTTTTCAAACCAATGGCAATAGTAGCACTACATGACAACAAAATAACCTTGCTCGCAACCTGGTGAGTGGAGATTTCTAGTCAAAAAGCGAGGTTCTTCTCTAGGATGTGTGGTCTTCACCCATTGCACATATGTCCCATATCGCTGTGGGAGACACATCAGCACATCGTGCACACTTCCACCATTAAAAAAGGGAGTGATACGACCCAAGATTAGGTGTGAGACAATTGACAGTGGTCAAGACACAGTACTTTGGTTTGAATCATGAGGAACAAAGTTATTACTTGAATGCATGTTCACTCTGTGGCAACAAGGGATAGCACTACAACCTAGAAGATGAGATCATTGTGTGTGTAGAGTAGTAACAAAGCTCTGCTTGTAATATCTTGAACCTAAAAGATGGTATGATGAAACTTAAAGGATTATGATAACCAAAAACCTCTCTACAAAAGATCCAATCATACTTTCAAAATCAGGATCTAGAGAGAGAAATACTAAAACTACAGAGAGAAAGACTAAAAGTAACACTTTTTGAGTTGTCCCCCCACTTTGTGGAGGCAATCATGAGGTTCCCCCACTTATTGTAGAGACTCAAAAAGGTCCCCCCACTTTGCGTAGACCCCCAAAAGGTCCTCCTAGTTTGTGTAGAGACCCAAAAGTTAGCCCCAAAAAGTGGAGGCACTCTTGTCGAAAAGGTTTCCTACAAAAGAGGTCCTACCTTGGAGGTACCTACAGATTGTGTAGAGACAAACATGTATAAATACCTCTCAATGGAATGTCCCACTCTTTGAGGTTCATGGTCCCTCAGTGTGATAGCATGCTCTAAACTTGCAATCTCCCATCCTTCCCCCCTCCCTCTCTCCTCTTCCTCCATCCTCCCTCCTCCCCCCTCCTCCTCCTCCTCCTCCTCCTTCCTCCTCCTCCTCCACCCCTCCTCCTCCTCCCTTCATCTCCTCCTCCCTCCCTTAATCTTCCTTCTCATTGCTCAACCCTTTACTCCTTGAAGTTGTGAAGGAGATTAGCACTCCACTCCTCAACCCTAGAATCCTCATGAACCTTGCAACCCTCTTTGAACCCTAGAACTCCTAGTTAGCTCTCTCAACCTTATCCCCCTTCAAAACCTTGCAACCCTTTTCTAAACCCTTGAACTCCCATGGAGGCGAGAGCCTCCACCCACTATTGTGATACATCCCTCTTTCTCACCTACATGAGTATGAGATCCATTTTCTACACTTCAGCCTACACCTCTCACTGGATTAGGACCTGAGGACCTATGCTACACTTGTGAACAACTATGCTACAAGGAGCAATGACACGATTGTAGGTGACCAACATCCTCATGACCTGCACTTGGGAGAGACAATGACAACATCTTGGTGCCACTGTTGGGGAGGTTAGCACCTCAAGTGAAAGCGGAGCACATGTTTGCATGTGTGAAAAATAACCCCCTTTGAAAAAACCATTAAAGACACATCCCTCAAGGCAAAGGACTGAAAAATGCTTCCAATTGGTGCCAAAGTATGACATTTACATCCTAAACTATGTTGACTTACATAAGCACATTAATACACTAATCACCCAAAATTATCCTTTAAAACCCCCCACATCCTATAAAAGCAACACCACTCCCCCCCATATCACTTCTTTCCCCACACTTTTCCAAGTTAATTCCATCTTCGAATTCCAGCAAGCCTCCATATTTTCCATCTACCTCCATTTTTCGTCCAACATTTCCACCACCACCACCACTTTTTCCATCAAACCTCCCCCCTCCACCACCACTTTTTGTGTCAATCCTCCACAAATCTAAGTTTCTTGCAAGCTAACTGAGTTACCATGATCTACTAGTTCTCATTATAGTGCAATGCATTACTATTTTTGCAAAATATTTGAGAGTGTCTTCCTAATCAAATTAAATTATCTCCATTTGCTATCGAGCAGGGAGCTATATCAATCTTGCAGTCACTTGAGGCTTGCTCTTGGCTCGAAAGTCCACATTACATTCTGCTCTTGCCTTGGGTATACCAAAGGGGATGATTTGGATGGCAAGATCTTGTTTTGGTGTACACTATCTCCTCTATGATAGATGCCAAGCAGAGCTGTGAGAGACTAGTGAGAGCTGTTTGACATTCCTTAGATGAGCAGTTTGAGAGGGAGAACTTTGTTCTGTTAGACTATTCTAGGCTACAGATGCATGCACCTCTAGCAATCCGTCCACCTTGTATAAGAATTGAGGCCATTTTGCTTCAAGCTAATAGAGATGGTGAATTGAGGCCTGTTGTCTATCTAAGCCGGTATCCCTTCTTGTGTCCATTTCCTCCAAAAAGGTGGGTTTAATAAATCTTGTATGCCTTTACCTTCTACCTTCCTCTGCTTGTTTTTATAGAATGCATTTGTTGTTGTAGCTGTAGCTATGGGAATGTGCAAGGTAGGTTGCACAGATTGGGACATGTGTAATAGTTGAACCATTAGTGGGACTAATTGAACTGAATGCTCAAACTAATGCAGGTGTTAATCTTGATTAGAGTTTGATGCATACATTTTGTCATTTTTTGTTTTATGGTGGTATATTGTATGGTGTTCTGATTTTGGTTTGAAATATGCTTGAACATAAGGCATTTTTGGCTGCAAGCTATGCAGATGGATGATTTGTGTATTGCATGTTAGAGTCATTGGCAGTGTTGCAACCTCTAAGAGTTATACAATCATTGGCAGTGTCACAACCTCCAAGAATCTGAGCATCTGGATCTAGGTTGTCTCAGTTAAATTCAATTGGAACTGGGAAAAGTAGGATTTGCCCTTGTTTTGAAAGTTTTGCTTTGGCAAAAATTTACCATATTTTGGGAGTTGTTTTTGGAGACCTTGCATGAACCAATCAACTCTAGGAAATTTCAAGGTACTCCCAACAATTCTCGTGAGTCACGTGACCTAAACTACTCTTGCACTAGCCCATCATAACATACATTTCAACTACTAGTTGGCTACTAGATGGAAAGGACCCTGAGGTGCTGTCTTTCTGTCATTGGATGTGGAAGGCACCTTCCAAATGGATTTGGAAAGGTTCTTTCCACTTAAGTACTAGTTGAACTGAAATCTATGCTACTGTCCTTGCCTTTGTCAAAAGTCTCTGCTGTTGTCCTGCCCTATACTTATGACGGCTACCCATGAGGAAGATATAGTTGCTGTAGATCTGCTGAACTACGTAGGATACTACCTCATAGAATATCAATGCCTAAGTTCTCCCTTTGTTAGATTGGGAGGCTCAAATGACTGAGAATTGTCACTAAATTAGGGGGTTTCCATTTTTTGAGCAAAAACCCTCGAGCGATGAGCAGACAAAAGGTGGGAGGGGTCAAAATATATAGGCTCAAGTCATTTTTGGGGAGCAAAAAATTCCAAATTATTTCAAGGAATATGTAAGTAAATATGAAACATTGATAAATAGATATAGATATAAATATACCTTTATATAATATACATATATAATGTCCAAGTGGTGACTTATTTTATGACTTTCAAAAATCCTTTCTTTTGCTTTCACCATTGCTTGGATCATAAAATTTTGAGCAAATATCCTATTTGCAGTTCCTGAGGATGACCTAGGAAAAATAAATAGTACCTTTTTAATAGACCCTCTAAGTGTATTTTGCCAGAGGAGTATGGTTTGAAGAGCTTATCCTAACCCTATTCCACCAGCGAAATACCCTTGAAGAGCCTACGTAGAAGGGGTCATAACTTTTGCTCCTTAGCTCAGATTGAGGAGCTATAAAAAGGAAAAATGTTCAAAATTTCACGATCTATGCAATGGTAGGCTTGAAACTATATTTTTTATATTTATAAAAGAGAAAAATTAAAATTTTAAATATGTATATGAGAGTTACAACTTCTCCCTAATTCATATTATGGTAGAAAGGAGTTCAATAGAGACCAAATTTCCTTAAAAGTACTTAGGTTTAGAGAATTGGGAATATTTATAAAATCCCTACCTTGCCTCCCATATTTGATAATGCATTAGAGATTAATTTATGATTGATTGAGCTTCAAATATGGGATTGCTAAAGATTAGAGAAACTCTTTTAAATTGCTTTAATGACCAAAATCCTCAAAAGAGAGTATGATAGGGAGGTATTTATAGGAGTTTTTAAAGTGTTCACTATTTGTTCATATATAGATGATGTTCTCTAAAATGAGGGTTATAATGAAAAATAAGTAAGTATATGGTTCCATAAATGAGAAATTAAGAAAGAATTGTATATTCCTTTGAGAAATATACAAGCATAGTTGGTGTCAAAAATTATTGCTTAGACTTTTCTGCTCATAGGTTTTTGTTCGAAAATTGTGCACATCCACTAAATTGGTAGTGTATTCCAAGGCTCTATCTATCTTTGATTTCATGACAGCTCAAACACATCAATAACCCCTAGATCTTTATACTATGGTATTTTTTAATCATGTATTAAGACCCAAGGCATAGAATTTGAAAGGTTTAGCATAGGCACCTAGCAAAAGACACACCTTTGAATTGTTGCCGCTGATGTAAGAAAAATTTGCCTCTCATTTGGCAGTTCTCTCCCTCGCAAGCATTTTGGCTCCCAAACCTTCTTGCCTCTTTAAAATCCCCTAGTAGCATAACAGTGGCAATTTAAATCGTCCAAGATGAGGGAAGGAACAATGGGTTTGATCTATTCATGTTTATCTACATCATCCACCATGTGAGGGTATAAAAGTCTAAGTGCAAATTTGATGCTTGGTCTTGGCTTTGTCATCTTTAGATAAACTTCGATCATCTTCCAGCTTTCTGAGCCATTTTCTCATGAGGAGTTCCACCTCTTATTTAAATTGGATCATGCTAATCTTCCCTTTGGATTTCTTGCCGTAGAAATTGTGAGTTTTGAAGACCACAAACATCATGAGTCTTGAAGATGATGAGCCCTCTACAAGGACAACCTCAACAAGTTCAATGAAATCCATGGACAGTTTCAGCTTTGACATGCAATCCATGATACATTATAAGTTTCTTGGTGATAGAGAGGTATTAGACATAGGGGATCTAGAAAAGGTTATGTCCCTGACCTACCTATAATATCCTACTGCACCTGACTCAATTCTAAAATCATGAGGTGATGAATTTCCATTATTTGGAAGCATGGGACTGATTTGCACTCCTTAGGTCTAGTCAGTGGTGGTAGTAGACTCCTAAGGTCTCCCAAGATAGATGGCATTGCTTGGACAACCTAGTAATACAAGGTGATCCTTTCCCTTTTTGCATCCCACAAATGCCTTGAGGGCATTGGGTTACTTGTTACATCACAAGCATTGAATGAGCAGCATTATCCTTATCATGAAGATCATGATTATGCATGGATGGAGGCCTGAGGTGTTTGCTAGTGTTTTGCCTTGGCTGCTTCAACTCACCTAGACTTGATGTGGTTTCAAGCTTTCAAAAAATTGACTCCATAATTGTCTAGTGAACTTAAAAGAGTCATGGTCATTCATACTATCTAACTTAAGGAGTCATGGTCCTTCACAACTTGTCATGCAACCCATAAGTCCTCCATAAATACTTTAAAATTGGTGATATAAGACCTTCTTAGACACTAATTTCGTTTGTATGCCGACTAGAACCAATGACATTTTCTATGGTAAACCCACAACAAAATCCATGAAATACTTTTACCAATTTCCACACAAAATCTCAAGTGTCAGTAGCATGTTTCCGACTTTAGAATGTTCTCGAGTCCACATATAAAAGCAATAAGAATTTAGACTTAGGGTTCAGCCCCTCTATGCTTATGTATGTTGTAAGTTGAGGTCACCAATAGCAGCGAGCATCAAGAAGGTCAATGTGAAAGTAGCTGCTGATTTTTTTGCAGGGTATGGAAAATATTATATAGCAGGAAAAGGATAGTGTGCATAGTGCTCATAAGACTACTAGATACTATGCCATTTGTGGGAAAATCACCTCATTATAAGAGGGCATGTGGGTCTATTTGTTGGTATCCGATGAGGAGCTTGTCCAAAGATGTGACTGCTTATATTTAAAGTATAAGATGTCTTGAAACCAATTACTTGATCCAATGTCTACAGATGATGATAGCCTTCAAAAACAATTTACTTACTATATTTGTTATACTACTTTCCCTCATCCTGTGCTTGTTGTTGACCAAGTAATCTCCCTTTCTTGTAGCCATTTTCTTATTATTGCTATTGTGTACTCTTGTAGACGTTGTGTCCAGCCCACAACCAACCCATGAAGAAAATCTTTGGTGGCCCTTTGGGCTGCCCCAAAACTAAAGTACGAAGGATTCTTCTATGCTACCCACATGGCATCTCTCTTTACCCTCTTCTATCATTCTCTTAAGGTATGTCATCCTTCCCCATGTCCCCATATGAGGGCTCACGAATGGGGAGGTGACCCTCATGTTCTAACAATTGAGCTATTTTGAATAAATTGATGGCATGTCCACTCTTCCCAAGGAGTCTGTTCAATCATAGGGTAAGACCTATAGCTATGCAGTTGATTGCTCCTTTGTTGGGCAAGTGTCCATAAAAGTAGGTACCTCTGCAAAATTCCCAGTTAAGCCATACCAAAAATTTTCAATGATTATGTTCTTTTATGTCTTAAGAGGAGAGGCATCATTCTTAAATGTCTATGATGCCTTGTCTTGTCCTACTCCTAAGCTATAAGAAAATCCAATAGAGAGTATGCACAGTAGAAGACACTCTCAAAACACTTAGCTTGTTTGCTTGCTATGAGCTTAGGTGGGCCTTGTAACCATGCCCTACCAACACACCTTCAAGATATCTATTAGAAATCAGCCAACAGAGGGTATGCACACTAGAAGATTGATAAAATAGCCCAAGAGCTCAATAGTGTGTGGTGTAGGTGGAATCGCCTAATTCTTTACTTAATGTGCTTCACATAGATGTGCAAAACAACAAATAGACAATGCTCAGAAGAGTTATAGGACCAACAAAATATTTCCATCCAACGAACACAATACAATGGAGGGCCAAAGTCCCACCAAACTATGCTCCTTTGTCCTTAACAAAAGATGTTGTCCTACTACTTTTGAGACACTCCTAGATCCCTGAGTCTACGTGCTCCCTAATGAGCCTATGTAGACCTTAGTCTCCATGTCTAATCCTCCACACCTTGCTTTTAAAGGGCAAGGCTACCCCCAAAAAAACCGACCCAACATGGGGATGAACTGACCCCCTTGCTGGCCGACTTTGTTCTTACATATCAATGAGGGACCATCCCCCTTGTTGTGTGTTCTAGGTGAGCTGATTAACTAACTTCAATATCAGCCAAGCTAGCTCCCTTCACCACACTTGTCTAGGCTTGTAGCAGGCCCAAAAATGGACCTAATGAGGATTTTTTGGCTGATGCAGCACTCCCCTCCATGGCCACTTTATTCCAGGCCCCTTTGAGCCCTGCTTGGTGGACTTGTTCTCTACCTCCTCACTGACCTATGGAGTTCTATAAAGCCAAGCCTCTGGTGCTTCATTCCATGCAAGGGCCTAGCCCCTTGGTCTGGCCACTTCCTGGCCTGGTTGACCAGCCCTACCAGCCCCATCCAATGGCCTACCCAGCTCCTACTTCCTCGGCCATGTCTATGCCATCTTTCTCCATTAGCTCTATACATGTTGCTCCATAGACCCATATAGTAGCTATGAGGTGTTGCCCATGTGACATCCCCCTCTCACTTTTCTCTTCTCTGGGTAGATGCTCTGGGTAGATGCTAGGTCTCCCTCCCCCATGCTCTCCTCATTGGGGGAGGTGACAATAGAAGTACAAGCTGATGGAAAGGCATGGATAGGCTTGGAAAGGCATGGAAAGGCATGGATAGGCTTTGAGAAAGGGATGGGGAAGTATCAAATACCCAGTGAAAGGAACTTGTAGGAGACATCTTATAAGCTAGCAAAAAAACCCAACAATAGGTTGGTAGATGGCTGGTTTGTGGTAGATCATTGGATGGTTCATGGCAGATTTATGCACTATGAAATGTCAGTGAAACTCACAAAGAAGCTTGCAACCAAATTAGTGCAAGAAAAGTAGGAACAAAGTTTGTGCTCACCATAGAGCATCCAAGGAAGCAGACTGTTGCCTATTTTGGGATCTTTGGTGAATGTTGGAAATAACCAAAAGAGAGGGTATATGCAATGTAAGATAGATATGGGTAGCCTGTGGTGGTTATAGATGAAATACAAAACCTTTTGACTTAGTGTGCTCAAACATACATGTTATGGCACTCCCAGAGCACTCACCTTGCATGCTTTTGTAAGCTTGAGTTGGTTTTTTTACCATGCCTACAAACACACCTTCACACAGCCCCTCTCAGACAACCAAAACATAAGGCAATTCTTGCCCCTAAATCTGTACCCTTGCTGCCAAGAAAGGTAGCTAGGGATGAAGTCCTTTGTGAGCTATTTTTCTGCTACAATCTACCCCCTTCTTGCTCCTAGAGGGGTCCTTCACTTGGCCTTCTGCTTCTCCAATCTACTCCCAATTTGCTCTTCAAATGGATGGAATGAGTGAGTCCAACTTTAATAGGGCCCAAAGGCCCCAAAATGGACCAACCCATGTAGCCCCAAACGAGTTGACTTTGCTAGTCTATGAGGGTCAACCTGGTTGGCTCCTAGTGGCCTTGTTTGGCTGGCTTTGACCAGCCCAAACAGGCCTCTTTGTAACCTCTTGGCCATGTGGCATATTGCCAGTGGCCTAGGCCCATAACAGCCCCAAACAGGTGGCTAGAAGGCGTAGACCAACTGCCAATACCCCACCATCATCTTGGCTATGTTCTAGGCCTTGATTGTCATCTCTAGCCCTATTTTGACACCTCTTTCTCCAAACAACTTCCTGCTCCTAGATAGGTGCTTTAGGTTGGACTCGTGCTACTCTAAGTTGCTCCCAAAGTGCTCTTCAAGTGGATGGAATGAGGCTCTCTTTTAAGGTCCAAAGAGCCCCCAAAATGGACACCGACCCAAGCAGCCCCATACCTCACGACCGACCCAAGCAGCCCCATACCTCACCTATGATTGCAATACACAGAAGTATAAATTGGACAAGACTAAGTGGAATATTTTCAATGACTTTGTGATGGGGCATTAAGAGCATTTGGTGGGTTCTTCTTCCTTGCACTTCTATATACTATACAAGAAGCTTTCTAGTTGTGCTTGGAATAGATTTTCTTGATGGAGGTCCTTTTTTATCACTTTTGCAGGACGAGTCATACAAGTGAGGCTTTGTGAAGTGCATTTTGGATACATAGTCTGAGATGGGATTCAGACTTGGTACATAGTGGTTCTATATCCATATGGCAAAGCAAGTTTTGTTACTACATATTGGCTACGTGGGGCATAGGAGGGTTTAACAGGATTTGGCAAATCTGGTTTTATAGGAATGCTATATCTTAGCATGCGGCAAAGGAAGTGTTCAGTACTATATCTTGAAATTTATTAAAGCAAGGTTTTGCACGAGCACTATACCTTGGGATTTATTATAACAAGGTTGGCTAGTAGAATTTGAGTACTACTTTTTGGTATGTTTCAATTTGTATTATAGCAAGGGTTTGAATGCTTGCAACAAATGGGTTCTTAGTCTATGCTTTTCCATGTGTTGTAGCAAGGTTTTGCGTGAATAGGCCATCTACCTAAAACCACATGAATGTCAAGATGTTGGAAGATAGTTCTTTTGGCACACGATAGCTGCTTTGTTCTACTTTGTTGCGGTCAATCATATGTTTTCAAGTTTGACATTTGTATAAGGGAATTTTTTAGGAATGATGTTTTGAGCTGAGTGGTAATCTCAAGAAGAGTTGTAACCCCAAAGATACCACTTTGGAAACTTTTGGGAGATTTGTATATCAATAGGACATTTTATACTATAAACCATCAATCTTTTATTCCATTTGCACCCATATCTGTGGTTGTCTCATAGGATTGTGAGAGGAGCCGCTGATGGTATTACTACAGGTAGCTCAATCAAGGCTATAATAAATGGGCTTGTGGCAGATTTGGTGACAGTATGACTCTACAAAGACAACTTTTTCTTGGATTATTACGTTATGTGATAGCTACATATTAGAGAGTTATCCATATGAGATGCATCTACATACTAAAGTGTAAGATAAGTGCTTTCTTCCCACTTCACTACAAGGCATAGGCCATTTCTCGACGAAAATACGGATGCTTTTTACATTAAATTTTTTTTTTCACGGGCACAAACGTCGCTATAAGAGTCGCTAAAAGCATCGAAAAAGAACCATCGCTATATAGCGACGATGACAAATGTCGCTATATAGCGACACTGTTAATCGTCACTATATAGTGACACTAGTAAACGTCGCTATATAGCAACGATTAACAAAACTAAAAAAAAAGGATTAGTGGGGCTAAACAGGGCTTGCTATGGCCCTGTTTAGCCCCACTAATCCTTTTTTTTTTGGTAATTACAAAACAAATTTTTTTATAACAAAATTTTCCTTGCAAAAAAGGTGATACAAAATCGCTCAAATGAAATGATCGAGCAACAAAAGTATATATATGTCGGACATATACAACATTGTTTGTTACAAAATTACCCTTTCAAAAGGGCGATACAAAATTGCTCAAATGAGCGGATATACAAAATGACATATAGGGCGAAGAAAATGCTACTACCACTACTACTACTACTACTCATCTGAATCCGAATCGTCCTCATCTTGTTGGCCTATTTCTTGGTTCTCGTGAGCTATGTCTTCTCCCTCATCCTCGTCACATGCATCTAATCCCTGGCCCTATTGATCGCTCACCTCCGATGATGGGATGCTTGAGCTTTGACCCTAAGAGTGAACCATATAAATCAAAAATTAGATTGGAACTTAAAGAATAAAACAATTTAAAAAGTGAGATTACAAGTAGGAGTAAACTTATACCGTGCGAGCAGCCACCTCAGCCCAATCGACTGTCGCTCCCATTGCCTCTTGCTCAATAAACCACGCCTTTGTTCCTATTTGAAATGCGTGTCACGTCTCGGCATCTGTAGGAAGATGACCCATCGCAGCTTGCTGTGGATCCAATTTATGAGAGTTAGAGTTAGCTAAAGTGCATGTAATATGTAGTAAAACAAATAGAACAATACATTAAATGAGAAGAAGTAGACTTACCACGGTTGCCTCGAACGCCAACCGTCCGCCTGCACCAAAGTGCGAAGTACCTACGACATCCATCCATCTCTTTGCAGCCCTCCTCTGACAAGGCAATTTGGGCCTATTAGCGCATCTAATAAGGACCGCAATGCATCCAAATGGCCTATAAATCATCCATTGCAACCCAATGCATACCACGAATGAGCACACAGTGCTCAAACTATAACCAGAGTGATCTGCATAAGGTATGCTGCTCAAGAAATCATAGTCCCACGATAATAACTGCTACTGAAAATAGAACCTGAGATGCCTCAAAACATGGGTGCCATTGCATAATCGGACAGGGCAAGAAAATCTGCAAATATCTCTCTTCTGCCAGAACTCCAAAATCCCAACCGATGAGTGAGAAATGGGAGTCAACACTTATCCACTGCCATGTGGCATAAATCTAAGGTTTCAAAACCTTAGAATGAAAAATGCATAACAAAGAGACGAAATCGAATACACAGAGATCTATAACTCTGAAAATCCTCCACCGAATTGCACAAGAACTGACAGGTAGGGGTTTTTGGGCATCCGGAATGCAATGGGACAGACGGTTTTGGAAACCATGGTCTCAATCACTGGGTCCAACACACGGGCTGAAAAATGTTTTTTGAAACAGAGCTGTTTGTAAACTCCACCGGAGTGCGAATGATGAGCAACATAGAAGTTTTAGGACCTCCTGAGTCCACCAGAACTGACAGATCTGCAAATGGTTGCTCCAAACTTGAGTTCCAACAACCGGGCAAAAAATGCAGGAACTGACATAGCTCAGGGGGGTCACGTGAGTTCAACAAAAGGATATTTTTTATTTCTAAAATTTATAGAAATAAATATACATAAGGGACTATTTAAAATAGTTTTGGAAAAAATTTACAGATTTGTATAGAAAAGGGGTACATTTTATTAATGAAAAATTTACACAGATAAGGGATTTTAGAAATATGCCTTGAACGCACGTGGTATAGAGGATTTATACATAGTGACCACCCCGAGTGACACAGAGAGCCAGAAATCCAATGAAATGATCCCAGATTCAAGAATGAAGGTGTTTCCAAGCTCCTGAAGTAATGTGGATACCAAAAGCAAGCAATAGCAAGTCAATATGGAGTCTCTGTCATCGAACGGAACAGGGAAAAGCTAAAAAAAACGACTTTTTCTTTGAAAGCTCTTAACAGGCTCTCAAAACAACTTCGCAAAGCCAAAGTGACTTTTCCAAAGGTTCCTCCAAGGTCTCTGCACACTCGGATGCAAGTAAAGTCACCCACAAAGCTTCCCACAAAGCTTCTCCTTCCTCCCACAGAGCTACTGAGCTTCGAAGCATTCACGCACGCTCAGCTAGATCACCCGTGCTCTGATACCAGTTGAGAGTGCTCTCAACGGAAGCAAGAACGAAAGAAGGAGAGAGAGAGAGAGAGAGGGAGACAGAGAGCCACACAAGTTTTGGTGGGTGGAGAACCACCCTAATCTTCTTTTTCATTCATTTATATATGTGTTTGAGTATTGTACATAACCGGGGTAAAGGCACATTGACCTTTAACCCCCACAGTGTGGGATGGCAAGTTTCCTTTTCCCATGTCCCGTTGTTTCTCAAGTAAGCATCTATCTGCACTATCATCATTTGCATCATCATGCTCTGTATGCGAATGTCGGTATTTCACACACACAAGTGTAGTAGCCAGCAATATCTACATTTGCACTTAACAAAAAAATTTGTTTGAAACTACGAAGTCAAGGATACTATCTAGGTTGGAAAATATCTAATGTAAGTCTAGAAATCCATTCCATACCTATATAATATCAACTACTTGTTCTGAGATAATGTAGGACTTTTCTTTGCACATAAACGTGCAATGTATAATGCCACTAATTTCCTCTTACAAGCAAACTTAGTCTGCAATGATCTCTAATGTATAATGTGCGGGTTGATACAAGCTGGCAATTGTGAGCTATACAACCGGCTAGACTTTCATCAAGTTGTTATCAACTTAGCAAATGCAAGGCACAACTGGTAAAAGCCAAGTATTTTCTTATAACTAATAAGTACCACTACAAGGCATAGGCCATTTTCCGACGGAAATACCGACGCTTTTTACATTAAATTTTTTTTTTCACGGGCGCAAAGGTCGCTATAAAAGTTGTTAAAATCGTCGGAAAAGGAGCGTCGCTATAAACCGTCGCTATATAGCGACGCTGATAATTGTCGCTATATAGCGACGATCCAAACGTCGCTATATAGCGATGATAAAAACGTCGCTATATAGCGACTCTGTTAATCGTCGCTATATAGCGACACTGGTAAACGTCGCTATATAGCGACGATTAACAGAAGTTAAAAAAAAGGGTTAGTGGGGCTAAACAGGGCTTCCTTTTGGCCCTGTTTAGCCCCACTAACCCTTTTTTTTTTTTGTAATTACAAAAGAAAGTTTTTTATAACAAAATTTCCCTTGCTTGCAGGGTGATACAAAATTGTTCTTGTGAACGATGAGGAAGAAATGCATATACATATACAACTGTGTTTGAAACAAAATTACCCTGTGAAAGGGCGATACAAAATGGCTCTAACGAGTGGATATACAAAATGCTACTACCACTACTAATCCGAATCCGAATCCGAATCGTCTTGGGCTGTTCCCTGGTCCTCGGCACCTGCATCTTCTCCCTCGTCCCCGACACCTGCGTCTTCTCCCTCGTCATCGGCACCTGCGTTCGATCCTTGCCCCTGTTGATCGCTCGTCTCTGATGATGGGACGCTTGAGCTTTGACCCTGAGAGTGAACCATATAAATCGAAAATTAGATTGGAACTTAAATTAAAAAGTGAGATTACAAGTAGGAGTAAACTTATATCGTGCGAGCAGCCACCTCAGCCCAATCGACTGTCGCTCCCATTGCCTCTTGCTCAATGAACCACGGCTTGGTTCCTATCCGAAATGCGCACCGCGTCTCTGCATCCGTAGGAAGACGACCCATCGCAGCTTGCTGTGGATCCAATTTACGAGAGTTAGAGTTAGCTAAAGTGCATGTAATATGTAAGTAAAACAAATAGAACAATACATTAAATGGAAAGAAGTAAACTTACCACGGTTGCCTCGAACGCATACCGTCCGCCTGCACCAAAGTGCGAAGTACCTACGACATCTAGCCGTCTCTTCGCAGCCCTCCTCTGTCGAACATTTCAGGATGGTCCCTATGTTCCTTCTTGAAGTACTTCCAATCAGCTTTGTCTGCCCAGTTGGGTTTAGCCAACCCCTTTGTAATGGAAGTACGCATGGTTGATCTGCGATGCTTTAGGACCAAACCCATGCGCTCGAGCATATAACTGTTATTAAAATCCACATTTGGCGGATTAGGATATCTTTGTTTTAACTCATCGATCACCGCCTGCTTCTTTTGGCCATCTTGATACCGCCAATCGATATTTATGCCGCTCTTGAAGTGATGACTCATCAACCGCCTCATGGCGGCCATCACTGCTTTGCCCTTTTGGTCTTCTATTATCTCTCCGGCAGATGTGATTTGATAGGAGAGATCCCCTGATGAGTAAGGGGGACTGACGGTAGCAGAGTCCGAAGGAGTGGAAGCTGCGCGACCGCTTCCGGATCGAGTAGCTGTGGGAGTAGGAGAGGGAAAGGGACCTGACTGATACTGGGTCTCCGGACCAAGTGGAGACCTAAAGGAGCGTGAGTGTGCTGACTCGTCTACATCTCCTGAGTCAGCACAACATGAGCCGCCCATCCTACTCTTCCTTCCCGCATATGCGGAAATAGAGAAGGAGAGAAGCATAAGCTCATGCTCATGCATAAGCTCTTGCAGAAACTTGCGGAAACTTGCGCATAAGCTCTTGCGGAAATAGAGAAGGAGCTTATGCGGAATGAGAGAAGGAGCTTATGCGGAAAAAGAGAATGAGAGAAGCATATGCTTCTCTCATTCTCTATTTCCGCATAAGCTCTTGCGGAAACTTACGCATAAGCTCTTGTGGAAACTTGCGCATAAGCTCTTGCGGAAACTTGCGCATAAGCTCATGCTCATGCGGAAACTTGCGCATAAGCTCTTGCGGAAACTTGTGCATAAGCTCTTGCGGAAACTTGCGCATAAGCTCATGCTCATGCATGAGCATAAGCATGAGCTTATGCTTATGCTTATGCATAAGCATAAGCATAAGCTCATGCTTATGCTCATGCGGAAATAGAGAAGGAGCTTATGCGGAATGAGAGAAGGAGCTTGAGCTTATGCGGAATGAGAGAAGGAGCTTATGCGGAAAAAGAGAATGAGAGAAGCATATGCTTCTCTCATTCTCTATTTCCGCATAAGCTCTTGCGGAAACTTACGCATAAGCTCATGCTCATGAATGAGCATAAGCATGAGCTTATGCTTATGCTTATGCATAAGCATAAGCATAAGCTCATGCTTATGCTCATGCGGAAAAAGAGAAGGAGCTTATGCGGAAAAAGAGAAGGAGCTCATGCGGAAACTTGCAAAAACTTGCGGAAACTTGCGCATAAGCTCATGCTCATGCATGAGCATAAGCATGAGCTTATGCTTATGCTTATGCTTATGCTTGCGGAAACTTGCGGAAACTTGCGCATAAGCTCTTGCGGAAACTTGCGCATAAGCTCATGCTCATGCATGAGCATAAGCATGAGCTTATGCTTATGCTTATGCTTATGCTTATGCATAAGCATAAGCATAAGCTCATGCTTATGCTCATGCGGAAATAGAGAAGGAGCTTATGCGGAATGAGAGAAGGAGCTTATGCGGAAAAAGAGAATGAGAGAAGCATATGCTTCTCTCATTCTCTATTTCCGCATAAGCTCTTGCGGAAACTTACGCATAAGCTCATGCTCATGAATGAGCATAAGCATGAGCTTATGCTTATGCTTATGCATAAGCATAAGCATAAGCTCATGCTTATGCTCATGCGGAAAAAGAGAAGGAGCTTATGCGGAAAAAGAGAAGGAGCTCATGCGGAAAAAGAGAAGGAGCTCATGCGGAAACTTGCGGAAACTTGCATGAGCATAAGCATGAGCTTATGCTTATGCTTATGCTTATGCTTGCGGAAACTTGCGGAAACTTGCGCATAAGCTCTTGCGGAAACTTGGGCATAAGCTCATGCTCATGCATGAGCATAAGCATGAGCTTATGCTTATGCTTATGCTCATGCGAAAATAGAGAAGGAGCTTATGCGGAAAAAGAGAAGGAGCTTATGCGGAAAAAGAGAAGGAGCTCATGCGGAAACTTGCGGAAACTTGCATGAGCATAAGCAGGAGCTTATGCTTATGCTTATGCGGAAACTTGCGGAAACTTGCGGAAACTTGCGGAAACTTGGGGGAAGGAAAGAGAGAAGGGAAAAGAGAGAGGGGGAAAGAGAGAAGGGGGAAAGAGAGAATAAGAGAAGAGGGAAAAAAGAGAAGGGGGAAAATGAGAAAAAGAGAAGGGGGAAGAGAGGGTTCCTACGCCCATCACTGCAGCTAGCGCTTAAGGCGCTAGCTGCAGGCCAATGCAAATAACAAAAAGCTTAAATGGAAAGAAGAGGAAGCACTTACCTATAAAAGTATGTCCCGCTCGGTGTAGTGGACTGGGCCCACAAAAGAGAGAGTATGTCCCGCTCGGTGTAGTGGAATGGCCCTACAAAAGAGAGAAAACAACCCATTTTTTCAAATAAGATGTTAGTGGAAAGAGGAGATCACAAAAGCAACTTCTTGAAAGGAGACAAGGAAAGAGAAGATTGAGGAGACAAGGAAAGGAGGAGATTGAGGAGAAGAGAAGGAAGAGAAGGAAGAGAAATACAGGAAGAAGAGGTGAGTTTCTTTCTTTCTTTCTTGAAATTTCGTTTTTTGTTTGAATCCTTTCTAATCAAGCATGAAAACTAGTTTAAAACTTTAGCAATACAAGTAGAAACACTCACAAAACCAAAGCTAACAAACAAACAACCTACATTGTTGAAAGAAACTCACCTTTTGAAGAACTTTCTTTTTGGAAACCAAAGAGGGAAAAAGGAGAGAGAGGGTGCACAAGAGGTAGGAGAAGGGTGAGGAGTGGGAAATAGGGTAGGAGGTTGCTTGGAATAGATGGGAGGTCAGTGAAAATAGGTGGGAGGAGATTTTGGAGAGCTTACATGAGAGATTAGGAAAGCTTTGAGCAAAACGCCGCGGGTTTCGGCGTTTTGGGTTTTAACCCACAGCGTCGCTATATAGCGACGCTTATTCGTCGCTATATAGCGACGTTTTTAATTTAAAACGTCGCTATATAGCGATGTTTTAAATTAAAAACGTCGCTATATAGCGACGGAACAGAGCGTCGCTATATAGCGACGCTTACTGTTTATTTTTTAATGTGGCCTCTTGTGAAGCTCAAACATGCTATGCCTATAATTGTCAATATCTCCTCTTACTACATAGCCTTACTATATAGGATTTTTTGTTTCAATCCTTACTATATAGCGATGTCATTCTTTTTATATAGCCTCAAGAGAAGCTCAAATTAAACATGCTATGCTCATAATTGTGTACATCTCCTCTTCATGCTTATGTTTTGGTTTTATAAGTGTAGATGGAAGGGACGAGTGGAAGCTCATCCGATGATGCGCCAATGCTCGGGAGCACGAAGTGGCTTACGGAGAGGTTATATTGTCATTGCACTCATTGCAAGCGAGAAGTACGACATCAACGTCGTATTATCATGCGCCACTTGCGGATGTATGGGGAGGAGCCGGAACCAGTACCCCCCGTTGGTGTTGCACATGTTGATGGATCATCGGTAAGTCAAAGCTATTTAAGTTCGCAATCTTATTGTATACCCGGAATTAGAAGATCTTCTATTTACACGAATGAGCTTATGACAGGATGACGAGGGTGACGAGGGTACACATATACCTTCTCACTTTCAACAAGACTATAGTCTCCCAGATGACGACGAGGGTATGGTCGACATGATGGATTCCATTTTTAGGGGCACTACATCCCACGTACACGTGATGTCAGAGTCTGAGGTGAAAATGCGAGAGTTGCAATCAACACAATTGTACGAGGGTGCCAGGATGTCTAAACTATGTGCTTGTCTCTCAATCTTGAATCTACAAGTACAGTATGGGTGGTCGGATACAAGTGTCTCGGCCTTAATGAGGTTAGCCCTTGCATTAATTTGATTGACTCATTATTTGGATATTGTTTGTTTTGAGAATCATCATTTGGATAGTGTCTTTGTCATAGGTTGCTCCAAAAGATGTTGCCTGCACCAAATACCATGCCCGCATCAAGAGATGAAGCGAAAAAGATGCTAACAATGGTGGGTATGGATTATGATACCATCCATGCTTGCCGTAATGATTGTATTCTCTTTCGTCGTGAGCATGGAGATTTGGCTAGTTGTCCAAAGTGTGGGGAACAACGATATAGAGATGACTTGCAGGGTGAGAGGATACCGGTAAAGGTCTTAAGACACTTTCCCATCATTGCAAGAATACAACACATGTTTCGATGCAAATCCATAGCGGAGTTGATGACATGGCATGCATCTCATCGGTCCACTGATCACACATTGAGGATTCCCGCAGATTGTGCGGCTTGGAAGCACATAGATAATCAGTGGCCGGACTTTGCGAGAGAGCCACGCAACTTACATCTTGGGCTAGCCATGGACGGCGTGAATCCTTTCGGGTTACGCTCGACATCTTGGTCGACATGGCCCATAGTCGTGGTGAATTACAATATCCCACCATGGCTAACAATAAAAAAGGGACACCTCATGCTTGCACTACTTGTGCCAGGAAAGTACAAGGCAAGAAACGTGGACGTGTACATGGCACCTTTGATAGAGGAGTTACAGATATTATGGAGAGGAGTGCAGGTCTTTGATATTTCCAGAGCTCCTAGGCATACCAATGATATTTCCGTCAGGGGTATCTTGATGTGGACCATGCATGGCTACCCAGGATATGGAGAGTGCGCAGGTACGTGGTTATGTCTTTACATGTACAATGAGGGATTATGCTTTTTTTACTCTCTTTTGCACGCATGTCTTGTACTAACACATTCATGCACGCGTGCAGGGCTTGTTACAAGTGGGTACCATGCTTGTCCTGTTTGTGGACCCGCTCTGAAATCGTTTGCACGCTACTCTAAACACATGAGGAAAAATGTTTATGAAGGTCATGCTCGATACCTTCCGCTCGACCATCTCGCACGTGGAGGTCAGCTTGATCCACCACCATCATATTTGAAAGCAAGTGATTGGATTCAAGCTTGGAGGGAGAATGGAGAGGAACCTCCTCCTGGTATGAAGAGGCTATCGATCTTTCACGAGCTTCCTTATTGGGGTCAGTTACAAATCAATCATCTCTTGGATCCCATGCATATCTTTAAGAATGTGGGGGCTACCATTTGGGCACACTTGGTTGGTTCCAAGGACTCGAGAGGAGTGCGAGAAGACTTGCGTGCTATGAATAGGATGTCTCGTTTGTGGCCCCAAGTGCATGCTTCAGGAAAAGTTGTCCTCCCGAAAGCAACGTGGATCCTCTCTACGAGGGAGGAGGCAGCGATCAAGGCAGACATTGCCTCTTTTCAAACACCGACAGGGTACATGCGTTGCTTGAAAGGAGCATTTTCAAAGGACAATAAGCTTAGTGGCCTCAAGTCCCATGATTGGCACAAGGTCTTACAGGTATTCTAAGTAGAATTAGTGTACCGATAATAGTGATGCATTAACGTAATTATTATTATGTTATATTGTTGACATGATTTCATTGTTGCTTTGATAGTTCATCCTTCCAATTACAATAAAAGGGTGCTTACAAGAAGATGTTAGAAATGCTATATTCAAGATCTGTGGTATTGTGAGGTATGCTTACTATCAATTCGCATTATGTATTTTCTTCATGGACATGTGAAATAGGTGGATATCTCAAATATCTTACATATGCATGGACATGTGAAATAGGTGGATATCTCAAAAAGAGATCTCTATATCGAGCATCGAGAAGGCTAGGGTGGAATCCATCGAAGCCGTATGCTTGCTTGAGAAGCACTTTCCCTCAAGCATTATGACAACTCAAGTCCACTTGCTTGTGCACATAGTTGATGAGCTGGCTATAGCAGGTACCGTTCATAATCGATGGATGTTTTTTCTCGAGCGGTTTATGAAAACTTTAAAGGGGTTTGTAAGACAAAGAGCAAGACCAGAAGCAAGCATGGCAGAGGGATGGCTTGTGCAAGAGTCATTAGTATATATCACAGAGTTTCTTGCATCCACGGATCCTGATATGTCGCAAGCTTGGCACAACAAGGATGATGATCGCATCATTGGCGAGGTCCCCCAAGGAAAAGGGATTGAAAAAAAGATGAGCGAAGAGCAAATGGAGAAATTCAATAAGTTTTGTATCCTCAATAGCCCTGAGATGCAGAAGTGGATTGAGAGATATGAAGTGGCCAAAGCAGAAAGAATAAATGCAAGGACGAGATTCAGAGTAATGTACAGGCGATCACAACCATATCCACGAGATCTGGCTCTTCTCCCTACTCACATGTCACTTGATTGGCTACAACTAGCTATACGTAAAGCCGAACGTGATGGAGAGACAATAAACGAGCGCGAGCGGGAGTTATCATCTGGATGTATGGTGCATGTAAGTTTATTATCTCTTGATGTAATTAAGTAATTATTTGTGGCAATATATGCTATAAAATAGGTGCATCTTCATTGTTTTAATGATGCTCTTTTACAGTACAAAAAGTATAGTGCATTATGGTCATATGGACGACATTTTCGCATAGAACGCATCGATTCAAAGAGAGTCACGTATGATTGTGGAGTCATGGCTAACTTCACACAAGATAGCCGAGCAAGTGCTTCGGATACCAATCTTCTCTCCTCACAGTTGGATTATTGTGGAACCATACGCGACATCTATGAAATTGATTTCAGACGATTTACTATTTTCATTCTTGATGTAAAATGGTTTAGAACTACTTACAACGGTCCCCATGCAACTGTGAGAAAAGATGGTAGCGGTCTCTTTGCAATAGACTCCACCAAACATTGGACCGATGAAAGTGATACTTTTGTTCTTCCTGAGCACTGTGAGCAGGTGCATACTAATGATTTAATTAGTCGAAGCTTTCGTTTTTTAAGTCCATTGATATATATATAATTGACAACATTTGGCACGTGATTTTTCATCTTCAATATAGGTGGTTTTTCATCCGGATCGTTCTGATCCAAGATGGTGGTACGTGATCCAAGTTGCACCATGAAGTAAGCAGATTTTTGAAGATCGAGATGTGGATATGGAGATGCCACTACCAATGCCGGATCCAATTGATGAATCTAGCGAAGAAGATGTAGATCACCATATGAGGCAAGAGGAAGATGCGCATAATGACATCGCACAGGAGGAGGATGGAGATCACGATATTGACGAGGAAGACAACAATCGTCAAGATCAATCACCACACTTAAGCTTAATTGAAGAAGATGATCAAATACTTTTAGGTGAACGTACGATGCTAGAGTACGATGATGATAGTACGATGATGATATAGGAAATCAACTCGGTATAGAGTTGGAGATAGACTTGCTTGGCGCCTTAGACTTGGCTCAAGATGAAACAATTGATGTAAATGCTCTTATTTAATTTGATTTTTCTCATCTCAAACTTGGACATGAATATATGAGCTTCAAAGGCTTGATGTACATGCTCTCATTTTTTAATTCTCTATGAGCTCAAACATGTATGAAAATTTAAAAACTTTTGTCATTGGAAGAAAATAAATTTTAAGGCTAAAAAAAAAAAAAAAACCTCTCTGTAAAACGTCGCTATAATTTAGTGTCTCAGTGTCGCTATATAGCGACCTTTAAAAGTCGCTATATAGTGACTTTTACTATCGTCGCTATATAGCGACGCTTATTAAAAGTCGCTATATAGCGACGATTTACGACACCCGATTTTTATACCGACGATTAACGCTAAGCGGGCGCTAATCGTCGGTACGTAAACGTCACAATAGGATGCGTGTGTAGTAGTGTACATATAAACTATAATATAACATTTTCCATCTGTGAGTGGTTACTGATCAGCATATGTGGATCACCCATTAGCACATGGTTCAAAGGTATTTTATACCTATATGCGAGTGGTTACAAGTCGGCATAAGTGGACTCAACACTGGCACATAGATATTTCCAATCATTGTCATATATTTTTTACTAGTTTTTTGATATCTATGTATAGGCAATATAGCTAGTCAACTATTAAAAATGTGTTATTGCACTACATTTTAAAAGCTAATGTCTACGAAAAAGAAACTTTTCTCCTATTCTTTCGATGAAAATAACTTAAAATATATTTACATGAAAACATTCTTGGAAAAATAAACTTTCAAATCAACAACCGATAACCTATCAAATTTAAGCTACACATTTATCCATTTTGCATCCAAGTGTGGGTGGATATCAGTTGGCCTAAGTGAGCCCACCACCGATAACTGGACACTTTTTAAAAGGATATGAAAACTCACAAAGTGTTTTGAAAGCTTTCTTAATCTTTTCTTTCTTGTCCTTCTTTGTTTTATTCAATACTCCTGCAAAGCTAGATTATCAAAAATGTGAATCGTATGAGGTCGGCACATCATATATAAGAAAATGCATTGCATGGAATGTTTCAATCACAGCGCGTTATATACCACAACCCCACGGGGTATAGTCTAGGACACCCTACAGTGTAGACAATCCCTATGTGGTATATGTTAACATCGGGCAGTATAACAACCATGATACCACATGGTAGTGTGGTTTAACCATGCGGTAACAGGTTGGAGTCGATCCCGATTAAAAATCATGGAGGGAGTGGTTTAAAACGCTCCTGGGGGGTTAAAAAATGTTTGAAATGTTCTAATTCGACAAATTAAAATGCCCATTTTAGTTCCCTGCAAATCCCTGGTTATATTTCATACAATTTTAAATGATGGATATAAAATATTGAATCTTACAAGTGCATGTGGAATAGGTGGATCTCACAAAAAGAGATCTTTGTATCAAGCATTGAGAGAGCTAAGGTAGACTCCATTGAAGCTGTGTGCCTGCTTGAGAAGCACTTTCCCTCCCCTTTTCCTCAAGCATTATGATGAATCAAGTGCACTTTCTTGTACACATAGTTGATGAGATCGCCATTGCAAGAACCGTTTATAGTCGTTGGATTTTTTTTCTTCTTGAACGGTTTATGAAAACCTTGAGGGGATTTGTAAGGAAAAGAGCTAAGCATGGTGGAGGGATGCTTTGTGCAAGAGTCATTACACAACAAGACAAAACAACTATAGACGTGCTTGATAGATGCGCAAAATAGCGAGCGTGTCTATAGGCACTGCTAGAATAGTGAAAATATAGGTGTGTCTAATAGCACATCTATTTGCATGTCTACACTGTGAATTAGATGTAGATTTAGACGCAAAACAGAGAATACAGAAAGTGAGATTTTGGTATAGGCTGATAAATGCACATCACTGCTTTCCAAACACTACCCATGATTACTGTTATGGATAGTTTTGACCAAGGTAAAAGGCATAAATATATGTGTGTGCTTGTATGTGTGGCAAAAGTATAATAAAATATGGTGTGCATAGGGCCTAGGGTTGAGGTGGCAGGGCATGACCATGTGCTACCCTTCCATGTAAGAGGACCCATAAGGTGTGTTGTACATAATCCATGGTAGTCATATTATAAAATGTTAAGGTGGCATGATTCCTCCATGTGCCACCCCTACACCTAGACAGTCCCATGCCTGCATTTAGTGAGACATGGACCAAGGACCATGGGAGAAGTAATATAAAATAGGTGGAGATGGATATTGTATTGGATTATTCCACATATGTAGGATAGGCCCATGTGGGGGGGTGTAGATAGTCTAAGAATGCAAGTTAAATAATGGGAAAAGTAGGATGAGGTGGCAAGATTCCTTATTCCAACCCTCCACTTGTCCTCCTAGATGATTGAAAGTATTATAAAATTGGGAAGAGACTAGGGGAGTATCTTAGACTTGGGATATGGGGGTTGATATATGTGGAAAAATGAGGCCAAGGGTTGTCACACACAATTGAGAGTGCATAAGTGCCTAGCCCACATGGGAGACTTTTCCACACAGTGCACCATCCATGTGGGAGGATGCATTTATTGGGAGAGACCCCCTCTCTTGGCCATAAAAGGAGGTGGCTATTCCTTGATGGAGCACGCTCATTCTTGTAAAGCCACCTAGCTAGTACTTTGATTCCCCCCCCCCATCCTTCCTTTCAAATAAAGCATGACTCTCTTCCCTTGATGTCTCCATCTCTACATTCCACCTCCCATCATGTACATGCTCCTCTTCCCCCTCTCCCTTCCCCCTTGTGGCATAGCCCCTCTCTTCATTCCCACCCCTTTTAATCCTTTTTCCCCACCTATGTTAATGCTTCTTCCCTCATGTTCCCTTTTCCTCTATGGCCCTTGAGCATTGCCGTGCCTCGAATTCTTTTCTAGTTGATATTACCAAAGCACATAATTTTAATAAAAATATCAATGCTTTTTGGCATACCCACATATACAAAAATGGAGGCGAGGAGAATGAGACAATATGTAAAATAGTTTTGCCAATATCAATGATGGGCTATGGTTCAATCTCATCCTCAATAAGATCAACCCTTTCCAAACTATCTACTTCAAAATCCAAACTAGTGTTGAGATCTACAAATACATTCAGCCCACTACTACTTGTGCTACTCATGTGCTCATCAAAATCAATATCACTAATGGCAGGCTCATCCTCACACATGATCATCCTCCATGCGCTCCATATTAGTAAATTTACTATACAATCATGTTATTTTCCTTGCATCGAAGGTATCAAATATTTAAAAGTGAGTATTTTTATATGTGTGTACAGTACCTCTTCACATTGTTGCGGTAGTACTAGTGTGTCCTTACTTTGCCAAAACTTTGTCAAGTCAATAGTTACAAAGCCACTTGCATGGCGTTTGATTGTTTCATTAGGGCCTCTTTCCACCACATCATTAAACCACTTTACATCCAAAACATACACAAAGAAGTGTCAAAAGTCAAGCTTAACAATATCTTGGATTATGCCACAATAATCATTCATGGCTCCATTGGCTCCCTCAAATCTAGCAATGACGCTGCAATCTTGTGTGTTTCTCTTATTATCAATCCGTTGTGTTCGAAAATGCTTGCCCTCAGACCATATATCATTGAACATAGTACACTACACCAAGACAAAATGAAAAAAGCGATTGCATTCGTGAGGAAATAAGGGATTGCATGAATGATGGAAATAAGTGATTGCATGAAGGCGGGTCCAAGAAAGAGAAAAATTGGACTGATGCATGAGGGCGGGATAAAGAAAGAGGGCATGGATGATGGAGCATTCTTCTTTCCTCTTTTTTCGTCTCTTTTTCTCTCTTTCTTCTTTTCTCCATGGATGATTTTTTCATGCTAGTTTCGTTAAGAAGTGAAACTTTTATATTAGTGTCGAAAGATTATATGTCATTAAAAAAAATATTTGAAACATTCGCCAAGATTTGAAACTTTTATATTAAAAAATATGAAGTTTCACCGATTTGCATCTTTTATTTCAAAATTGAAAAGAAAATATATAAAAACATCCTATGTTATATTAATATTGTGAAACTAACAAACTTACCTCAATAAAATTTTTCCAAGATTTTAAATTAATATCTTAGTATAACTTCAATAAAAGCATCCCTGCTCCTCTCTTTCCTTCTCTTTTCTCCTCTCTTTTTCTCTCTTATCTCCTCTCTTTTTTCTCCTCTTTTTTCCTCAGTTTTCCTCTCTTTTTACATCTCTTTCCTTCTCTCTTTTTCTCTATTTTATCCTCACTTTTTCTCTCTTTTTCCTTCTCTCTTTTATCCTCTCTTTCCTTCTCTCTTTTCGTATCTTTTCTCCTCTCTTCTCGCATGGACAAGAAGAAATGCAGATGCACTATGTTATATTGTCTGCAATGTGAGTGATTCCATCATGGAGTTAATTCAACATGTCACCACAGCGGAGGAGGCATGGATGGTCTTGAAAAATTAGTACGAAACCACGAATCAGATGCGGATTCAAAATCTGGAGACTCTATTCGCAAATGAGAAATTGTCTGAATCTGAAGCAATAGAGAAGTTCATTACCAGGGTGAAAAATCTACACAATCAGATGATTGCGATTGGCATCACCATCACCAGCAAGAATGTAGGTGCATACAGATTCTCCCACCAAAGTGCGACGGTCTTGTTACGGCACTGAATATGCAGAACAGAAATCCACCCCTCAACTTTAAGGATTTCAGTGCGATGCTTCTAGAGGAGGAGATGCATCAAAAGATGAGGACTGGAGAAGATTTGGCTTTCTAGACTGCATCAAAGAAAGCTAAGGGTAAGACTCTGGTAACCCATCTTCTTCTGATGATAAAAAGAGAAAGAAGAAGATCAAGTGCTTCTATTGCAACAAGGTAGGGCACAAGCAGAATGAGTGCCAGAAGAAGATTTCAGATGAGAAGAACGGAGTAAAGAAAGAGTCCAGCAATAGCATGCAGGAAGTACTAGTAGAGCTGTTCGTAGCAATTGAGGAGATTTGCATAGAGGCAGTTCATGTACACGCAGATGAACCCTGGATCATTGATAGTGATGCATCATGCCACATGACTAGTCAGAAGGATTGGTATACCTCTCTACAACTGGTAGGGAATGACATCCTGGCTCGGGGAGGTCACTCATCATATGTAACCCTATCACGTGAGTTCAACAGAAGGATATTTTTTATTTCTAAAATTTACAGAAATAAATATACATAAGGGACTATTTAAAATAGTTTTGGAAAAAATTTACAGATTTGTATAGAAAAGGGGTACATTTTATTAATGAAAAATTTACAGATAAGGGATTTTAGAAATAGGCCTTGAACGCACATGGTATAGAGGGTTTCTATACAGTGACCCCCCTGAGCATCCTGGTAGCAGTCGACAATGATGCAAAATGTCTAGCAAAAGGAAAAGGTATGATTGCTCTCAAGTCAGATGGAGTTGTAAAATAGTTGTCCGATGTTCTTTATGTGCTAGATATCAAGGGGAGCTTGTTGTCCATTTCTATGATCACGGATTGGGACCTCAAAGTTCAATTCGATAAGAATGGTACGCAGATATTGGATCTTCAGGGGAAGGTCATTGGTAAAGGTACACGATGCAACAACATCTACGAACTCTTAGCTTTCAGTGCTCGAGCCGATGTGAAGAACACTAAGCTGTGGCATGAGAGGTTTGGTCATCTAAACCTTAGTTCTTTGAAGGAGATGCACAAAAGTGGAATGATTGCAGACCTACCAGAAATTACAGATCTGCCTGATGTATGTGGAGCTTGCATGATGGGCAAGCAGCATCGGAAGCCCTTTCCTAAAGAGGCCAGTAGGGCAAAGGCTCCTCTAGAGCTCGTTCACACGGACCTCTACGGAAAGATGGAGACGGAAGCTTTGGGCAGTTCCTACTACTTCATGACGTTGATTGACGACGATAGTAGAAGGATATGGATATACTTCCTGAAGACTAAAGATGAGGCTTTTAGTAAGTTCAAGGAATGGCATGTAATGGTCAAGAATGAATCGGGGAGGAAGGTGAAGAAGTTGAGATTAGACAGAGTTGGAGAGTTCACATCGATTGAATTCGAAAGTTACTACAAAAGTCACAGGATCAAAAGGCAGAAACCCCCACCACATACATCACAACAAAATGGAGTAGCAGAGCACAAGATGCGCGTCATCTGCGAAATGGATAGGAGTATGATGAAAGGGAAAGATTTGCCAAAGACTTTCTAGGCTAAAGCATATACCACTGCAGTTTACATTCTGAATCATAGCTACACGAAGGCTGTGAACGGGCTGACTCCACTACAGGCCTTTTCTGGTAAGAAACCTTCAGCTGCACATTTTAGAGTTTTTGGATGTGCATGTCCCTAATACTACTAGGACCAAATGGGAACCGAAGAGCCGGAAGTGTATTTTCTTGGGCTACAGTGAAGAGGCAAAGGGTAATCGTCTCTATAACCCTGTTACTAAGAAGGTAATTCTAAGTCGCGATGTGGTCTTCTCAGAAAAGCACATCAATTGGAGGAGGATGCTTCCTTCCCAGACAACCAGGACCAAGATATCCATCTAATATCACCACCAACAGTAGACCGAACTCCCCCAATGGTGCTTGGGAGGATTCAAGATAAAGAAGATGAAGAAGAGCCTACAGAACCACAATGGCAACGCCCATTCCTAAAGTGGGTAAAGCAGCTTTTGGATGGTAGAGAACCTCCAACCATTGAGAAGAAACCATCCGAGCACTGCCGGTCCAAGAGATTAGAGGAGCAAAGAAGGGCGCAGGGCCACTTGATCAACTACACTTTGATGACAGAGGTAATCTATGCTGATGAACCCAAGTGTCTTGAAGAGGCATAGGGTGATCATAGGTAGATGAAGGCTATGCAGTCGGAGTATGGCTCCATAATGAATAACAACACTTGGGACCTTGTGGATGGACCACCAAAATGCAAGGTCATCGGAGCCAAGTGGGTGTACAAGACCAAGTACAAGTCCGATGGCACGTCGGATAAGTACAAGGCTTGGCTCATGGCAAAAGGATTTGCATAGGTACATGGTTTTGATTATCAAGATACTTTTACTCCCACAGCTCAACTAACCACAATTCTCAGTGTTTTGGCTTTAGCTGCCCAGGGAAGTTGGCCCATGTTTTAGATGGATGTAAAATCTACCTTTCTGAATGGGGATCTCAAGGAGGAGGTATACGTGGAACAACCACTGGGTTTTGTGATCCCCGGTTCAAAAGGTAAAGTCTGTAAACTGAAGAAGGCACTTTACGGGCTGAAACAGGCCCCACGAGCATGGTACTAGCGAATTGATGCCTACTTTCTGCAAAATGGGTTCAGGAGAAGCCCATCAGATGCAAATTTGTATATCTTGAGTGAAGGAGGTACTACGTGTATGATCGTGGTACTTTATGTGGACGACCTTGTCATAATAGGGAACCATGAAGAGAAGATCTCAGAAACAAAGCATTTGCTGGGAAGAGAGTTTGAAATGACAGACCTCCGACTGATGCATTTCTGTTTGGGGATTGAAGTTTGGCAAGAACCAAAACATATCTTCATTTCACAGATGAAGTATGCTGGAGAGACACTGAAGGCATTTGGCATGGCTGAGTGCAAGACAGTTGGTACTCCTATGGAGGTTGACGTGAAGCTCTCAAATGAGGATTCATCACCACTGGTGGATGAAGCGAAGTACAAAAGGCTTGTGGACAATTTGATTTACTTGTGCAACACACGGCCGGGCAATAAGCCCCGGGAGAACCATTGGAGGGCAGGGATGCAGGTGCTGAAATACATCAAAGGCACACTTGATTATGGCATCACCTATACCAAGGGCAACATCTTGACCGAATTTTGTGACTCAGATTGGGCAAGAGACGTGGATAGCAGGAGATCAGTGACAGGTTACTGTTTCTCACTTGGATCCGGAGCTGTGTCATGGGTCAGCAAGAAGCAACCTACAATTGCTCTTTCTTCTACCGTGGCTGAGTACAAATCAGCATGCTTTGCTTCTTGTGAGGTAGTGTGGTTGAGGAGGATTTTGGGGGACATGGATGCAGTGCAGAACAAGCCTACGCAGTTATCATGTGACAATTAGAGTTGCATGGTGATTGCAAAGAACCCTGTGTTCCACGCTCGCATAAAACACATTGAGATTCAATATCACTTTGTACGTGAGCTCATCATGGATGGAGAGGTCAACTTGGATTACTGTCTGACTATAGAGAATGTTGTGGACATCTTCACAAAGGCTCTTGGAAGAGACTTGCTGGAGAGGCATCTTCATCGACTTGGCATTGGACCGAAAAAGTAAGTTCACTTGCGGGTGGACATTGAGGGAGGGTTTTAGATATCAATGCTCCACTCTCATGTAACTACGCGGGAACCAGCTAACTCTACTTGTAAGCCCCCCATATGAGGAGAAGGCATTTGAGTAGCTCGTTTTTGTGCACCGGTTCTATCGTGTGGTCAGTGGCTTATTTTGCCGACCCCCAGTCGACCATTTTGGGCAGACTGGGTCGGTCACCCAATTGAGCCTAATCGACTATGACTGGTGTTGGCTATATAAGAGCAAGCCCGTGAAGCCCATTTCATCACTGGCTACAACAACCCTGATTCCTTAGCATCTAGCCTCCGTCCTCTACTGTTTCCAGCTTACCATCGAAGCTTCTTTCACAGGAGTGCATAGTTGGGAGGCAGCACCGTCTATTGTATCAGTTCTACAGTAATCAAATTTTTGATTCTCCATACTATCTATTTTTCTCTCTTGCATACGAGATCCTATTATCTGTTGAGCACAGACGTTCTATTGTTTTCCTCTCATCTGCAGTTGGTACTATCTGTTGTCCTGCATTGGCTGGATCGATCTCGCAACCAGCCTCACATCCACTCTAGTAGTAGTGTCCCAAAGCTCGTATGTGCTTAGGATGGTCTTCATCTTGAACTTCCAAAGTGGATAGTTAGAGCCGTCCAACTTTCCACTTTCGTCGAACAGTGGGATTCGCAGTCTTGCAGGCTAGGTGATCTCTCACAATCTGCTTGCAAACAGAAACACACTACCAAATCTTCTTGCTAGAGTCCAGGCTCTGATACCATGTAAGAAAACAATACGTTTGTGCTCAACAGATGACAGGATCTCATACACAAGAGAGAAAAGCAGATAGTATGGAGAATCAAAAATTTGATTACTGTAGGACTGATACAATAGATGGCGCTGCCTCCCAACCGTGCGCTCCTGTGAAAGAAGCTTCGATGGCAAGCTAGAAATAGTAGAGGACGGAGGCTGGATGCTAAGGAATTAGGGTTGCTGTAGCCACTGATGAAATGGGCTTCATGAGCTTGCTCTTATATAGCCACTAGTCGTAGTCGATTAGGCTCAATTGGGTGACCAACCTAGCCCGCCCAAAATGGTCGACTGGGGGTCAGTCTCGAAATAGGCCACCGACCAAAAGATAGAACCGGTGCGCAAAATAGAGCAATTGACCTACAGACTCTGTTCGGCTCATAGCCATTTGGGATCATCTGGGACTCCAAACAGGCCCTGCAATTCGAGAGTGGGCTGCTCCAGGAAATGCTCCGTCTACCCTCAATGCGATCAATCATGGGATGCCTTCCCGCACTTGCATGTAGCCTAGTTGGCAGTGTGCCAACTCCGTCCAGCCATCAGGCCACACATGGCCCCCATCTGGTGTCCAAACCAAGACCCACCAGATAACCGAGCTTCTCAAATGCCTTCTTCTCATATGGGGGGCTTACAAGGAGAGTTAGCCGGATCCTGCGTAGTTACACGAGAGTGGAGCATTGATATCTAACATCTTTTTATCGCTTATCTCCTCTCTTTTTCTCTCTTTTTTCTCTCTTTTTCTCTCTTTTTTCTTCTCTCTTTTATCCTCTCTTTTCGTCTCTTTTCGTCTCTTTTCTCCTCTCTTTTTCTCTCTTATCTGCTCTCTTTTTGTCTCTTTTTTCTCCTCTCTTTTTGTCTCTTTTTTCTCCTCTCTTTTCTCCTCTCTTTCCTTCTCTCTTTTTCTCTCTTTTATCCTCACTTTTTCTCTCTTTTTCCTTCTCTCTTTTATCCTCTCTTTTCGTCTCTTTTCCTCTCTTTTCTCCTCTCTTTTTCTCTCTTATCTCCTCTCTTTTCCTCTATTTTCCTCTCTTTTCTCCTCTCTTTCCTTCTCTCTTTTTCTCTCCTTTCAACCTCACTTTTTCTCTTTTCACTTTCTCTCTTTTTCTCTCTTATTTCCTCTCTTTTTATCTCTTTTTCTCCTCTCTTTTCTCCTTTTTCTCCTCTCTTTTTCTCTCTTTTTTCTCCTCTCTTTACCTCTCTTTTCTCCTCTCTTTTCTTCTCTCTTTTTCCCCATGTGAAGCTTCAATAGCTTGAGTGTAGTCGAGAGTCACTTCTCCAGCTATGAGTGGCCAGTGTACTCTCGTGCAATCGAGAGTTGCTTCTCCAGCTATGAGTGGCCAGTTTACTAGCTCAACACGACAGGGTAGTAGGCATAGTAGCAGGGAGAGCAGTAGGAGATGCATGGCACAATGCTTGAGGGGGGTAATGATGGGGGCACGGTTGATTTAGATGATGCAGACATGCTACAGGGTAATGGTACAATCTTCTATGACATCACTCAGATAGGAGGCATCTTGATGGATGCACGAGAGAAGGACATCATGGCCTTCATGCACTCTGCAATTGCTAACATGAACTACAACTATAGAGATTGCTTTAATAATTACAAAGACCAGCCAGAAAAGTTGGCTGATGAGACCCTCCCTATTGTTCGCTCTAGGTATCCCAATCCCCCCAATGTTTAGTTCACAGATAAATGGGCCAAGTCAAAGATGATTATGATACTTGCCAATAAAAAATCTTCACTTAAGAGGCAGGCACTAGCCGAGATTGTCAGGAGAGAGGGAGATCAACCACAAAGGGGCGAAGCCCCACACTGCTCACAAGCATGAGTGGAAGAAAGCAATGAAGGCAATGAAGGCAGACCCTAGTCTACAGCACATGGAGGCACAAAGGATCCAAATGGAGCAATATGGAAACGTGCATTTTGGAGCAGGGGTGTTGAATCATGGGAAGCCCAATTTGTAAGTATCGATCTCAAATTATATTGTGTTTATGTGGTTTATTAGGAGGTTGTTTCTTTCTACTAACTCCTCCGCAAATTTTCATCTTACAGCTTGATATCGTGGGCAGGTACCCTACTTCTATCGAGATGGCCTACCACCACCACCATCGTAGAGGAGATACATGGAGGCACTTCTATGATGACGGGTTGATTACTAAGGAGCAGTATATTCGGGCTACTAGAGTGGCCCCCTAGGTATTTAAAAGGAATTAAATAATGTCAATATTGTAAATAAAGATTTGATTTTTCATACATTGATACATGTTGTCCCTCATTTACAAGGCCCTAGGGCTGATCAAGAGGAAGAAGATGAGGAAGAAGGGAGCAAAGAAGGGAGCGAGTGTGAAGATAGTGGGAGAGAGGGAAGGAGTCTCACTTATGGCTTTCTCACATGCACAATGGGGGAGTACACACAAAGGTGGAGGCTGAAAATAGTTTTCCTCTTCTTAGTTGTGTAAGCCAAAAGAACTCTAGTACAAAGAAATAGAAGAACCCTATATGTGGGTCTCAAAACCAAACTCAACTAACTAAGGTGGCATAGTAACTGAGCCACGAACTAGTGTAGATAAGGATAGCTGTCATCCAGCTATTATTCGTGGGCGGTGTACCAACCGCATCTCCAGCTAACAAGTCGGTGACATAAATGCACAACAGTCACCCTGGCATATCGCGAGTGGAGCATCGCGAGTGGAGCTCGATATCTCAACACTCCCCCTCGAGCTCAATCCCAAATCCTGCACACCAAGCAGGTCTCTGAACTTGTGCAGCTTCTCTGCGCCCAATGCTTTCGTGAATATGTCAGCTACCTGATCCTCTGTGCTGACATAAACTAGATCAATAAGACCTAGTAAAACCTTCTCCCGCACATAGTGATAATGCACCTCAATGTTCTTTGTTCTAGCATGAAAGATTGGGTTCTTTGCCAAATGTATACTGCTCATGTTGTCACAATAAATGACAACCGGTCCATCTGTAGACTGATGCATATCATAAAGTAGCTTATGCAACCAAGCTACCTCACATGCAGCCATTGCTGCACCCCTGTACTCAGCCTCTGTGCTCGACAAGGCAACTGTAGGCTGTTTCTTGCTGCTCCAAGTGACTGCAGCACTCCCAAAAGAGAACACATATCCACTAGTAGATCGTCTATCTGAAATGCTACCAGCCCAATCAGCATCAGTGTATCCATGCAACTGTATCTGAACCCCAGCCTCATAAAATAGTCCATACTGCAATGTGGACTTCACATACCTGAGTATGCGTCTAGCCGCATCCAAATGCAGTTTCCTTGGAGCCTGCATAAACTGACTTACCAACCCAACAGCATAGCTCAAATCTGGCCTGGTAATAGTCATGTAAATCAAACTTCCTACTATGCGTTTGTACATAGTAGGGTCCTCCAGAAGCTCACCTGCATCTGCGCTCAGCTTCACATTCTGCTCCAAAGGAATTGAAATAGGCTTATAGCCTGTCATCCCATATTTGGATAGCATGTCCAATCCATACTGCCTCTGCAAGAGCTGTATCCCACTTGGTGATCTAATCACCTCAATGCCCAAGAAATAACGCAGCTCTCCCAAATCCTTCATCTCAAACTTCTGCCTCAATAGCATTTTCACATGAAGGATATCTTCATCACTATCACTTGTGATGATCAAATCATCAACATAAATGACCAGCAACATAATCCCTTTCTCTGTTTTTCTCACATAGAGTGAGAAATCTGCCTTGGAAATCTGAAAGCCAATAGTGACAAGATACTGTCCTATCTTGTCAGACCATGCTCTAGGTGCTTGCTTCAAGCCATACAAGGCTTTCTTCAACCTGCAAACAAACTCGGGATGAATAGCATGAACATAACCTACTGGCTGCTCCATAAAGACCTCTTCTTGCAAATCACCATCCAAGAAGGCATTCTTTACATCCATCTGATGTAAAGACCATCCCTTTGATGCAGCCATAGCAATGGTTGCTCTTACGGTTGCCATTTTTGCAACCGGGCTGAAAGTTTCTTCATAATCAATGCCATATGTCTGTGCATACCCCTTGACAACTAATCTTGCCTTGTATCTATTCACAGAACCATCTGCATTGTGCTTGATCTTATAAACCCACTTACAACCAATTGCATTCTTGCCTTTAGGCAAAGGCACCAATTCCCATGTAGCATTAGCATCCAAGGCATCCATTTCTTCATCCATGGCTTTCTCCCATTTTTCATTTCCCATGGCTTGCTCAAAAGAAGTGGGTTCTAGTTCCTGTATCACTTTGACCATATAGGCATAGTGAATGGCTGTAAATCCATCATATTTCAGCCTATCCACAGGATATCTAACCCTGGTAGACCTACACAAAATAGGCTCACTTCCAGGTGCTCTCAAAACATCCCTGGTCTTCCTTACTCCAGGTGTAACAACAGAAGGAATACCCAACTCATCATCAATGCTCTGTTCTGAGCCACTGGATTCACCATCCACACAAGAGTGACCTGCATTCACATCATACATGGGTTGATCTACCTTCTCTTTTCCTTTTTGTGATACCTGCGTACCACTTGCTTTGAGGAATTCTCCTGATCTCAATCTGCCTGTCCATGGCGAAGTATGTGAACCACTGGTAGAGGACACTCCAGGTCCACTGATATTTTGTGATTGCTGCTGTGCATTCTGTGCAGCATTACCATTTTGTGCATCTACATCAATCATCACATTTACTGGTTTATACCAGCTGCTCATCTCATCAAAAACAACATCTCTGCTCACTGTGAACTTACGTGTAGAAGGGTTATAGCATCTATACCCTTCCTGCTGCAGAGAATAACCAATAAAGACGCTCTTCTCAGCTTTTGGATCCAACTTGGACCTCAACTCATCTGGCACATGGACATAGGCAATGCAACCAAAAATCTTCAAATGAGAAATATCTGGTTTCCTACCAGTATATATCTCCTTGGGCGTCATGCCATGTATTGCTGCAGTGGGAGTCCTGTTCATTATATAGACTGCTGTAGCAACTGCTTCAGCCCAATAATAATCTGGTAGATCTTTTTCATTTAGCATAGCCCGAGATACCTCTCCAATATGCCTATTTTTTCTTTCTGCAATTCCATTTTGCTGTGGGGTATGACTGCATGAATATTGCTGCTTTATACCATGCTCCTGCAAGAACCTTGCAAACTCATTTGAGAGGTACTCTCCCCCTCCATCTGACCTTAGGCATTTTATTTGCAGGCCTGTTTCTTTTTAAACCATAGCTTTCAAAGCTTTGAAGTGCCCAAACACTTCACTTTTCTTTTTCATAAAATACACCCACAGTTTTCTGCTGAAGTCATCAATAAATGTGACAAAATAGTGACAGCCT
Source organism: Dipteris shenzhenensis (assembly GCF_047967505.1). NCBI lineage: Eukaryota > Viridiplantae > Streptophyta > Polypodiopsida > Gleicheniales > Dipteridaceae > Dipteris > Dipteris shenzhenensis. The sequence continues at coordinate 18,496,273 of NC_141628.1, forward strand.
CCAATAGATGTAGCTTTTGTAGTCCACACATCAGAGTGGATTAATTCCAATGGCTTTTTACTCTCTTGAACATGCCTAGGAAAAGGTTTCCTTGCCTGTTTCCCAAATTGACAGGCTTCACAAACCTTGTGCATTTCTGCAACCTTGAATTTTGGCAATCCTGCAACAATATTTTGGGCTTGCATTGATTTAAGTGGCTACATGATAACATGACCAATGCGTTTGTGCCAGATATCAATATCTGCAACTACACCGGTCCCATGTGCAAACATTGCTGCACTCAATTCAGGCATGTCTGCATCCAACGTAAACATCCTGCCCTTCTTCTTTCCTTTTGCTATCAAGCGACCGTTATTTTTCATATCCTCAACAAAGCATCCATGAGGATTAAATCTAACCTGCAAGCCCTACTCAACCATTTGACCAACAGAAACCAGGTTCTTGGTGATGTTCGGGACATGAAATACATCAGACAAGTATTTCTTTTTCCCATCCTGCATAGACAAAGGAATTTTGCCAATCTGCACAATAGGATGTGCAGTATCATCACCAGTCTCCACAAATCCTGGTTTTTCCATTTTTCTTGCATCCTGCATCCATTCAGTGTGACCTGTCATGTGGTTTGACGCACCCGAGTCAACATACCACACATCATTGTTTTCTTCTGCACTTGTTACAGAATTTGTCATATGCTGCACCATAAACAAATGCTCATTTCTATCATCACCTTGTCTACTAGAGGATGCATAATTGCCTTGCTGCAATTTTCCATTCATAATGTCATTCTGCTTTTTATAGCAGTCCTTAGCCATATGACCCATTTTGCCACAATAGTAGCATTCAATGTTGCTGTTTGCATTTTGGCCTCTCTGCCATCCACCACGGCCTCTTTGGCTCCCCCTGCCTCTAGAGTTACCACGTCCTCCTGCATAGGACTGGTTTTCTTGCGTTTGCTGCATATTCTGATTTCTACCATGGCCTGCAGATCGGCCTCCTCTATCTCTGCCTCTACCTCTGCCAGCATTTGAGTAGAAGACAGTTTCTTTTGAAGTTCCTGCTGAAGAAGATGCACCCCCATTTCTTTGCTCTTCGGAAATTAGAAGAGAAATCAACTCCTCAAAATCAGGAAATTTTTCCACGGACGGCAATGGATGTCCGGAACTGTGCATAATCCTTTCCTAGACCATTCAAGGTCACAGAGACCAAATCGTCATCATCCACTGGCGACCCAATGGAAGCAAGTGCATCTGTAATTTTCTTCACTTTCATGTGGTAGTCATTTATGCTCAAATTTTCTCTCTGCACATTGTGCAACTCCTGTTTGAGTTGCATTTTCCTGGCTTGCGTATTTGTGCTGTACATTTTTGCCAAACTATCCCATGCCTCCTTTGGCGTATTTGCATCCTGAATATGCACAATCATGGAGTCCGAAATACTGATAGATAGCCAGTACATAACTTTCTTGGCTCTCTCATGCCATCCTTTAAATGCCTGCATTTCCTGTTGACTGGGAACATTAGGAAGAACACGTTCTTCTTCATTTCCTGTAATGAATTCCCAATAGCCTTTTCCCATCAAGAAATTCGTCATTCTAAACTTCCATGCCTGGAAGTTGTTCTTGTCAAGCTTTTCAGTGACAATCTGTGAAAGAGAATCAGATGCCATTACAGAGCACTGCAAAATATTCTGTCACTGCAAAAAACACAGCTTTTTGCCTCACAAGGGTAGATCTGCAAAACTGACGAATGTGGTATTTCACCACACAGTCACTTCCTAGTGACGATTTTGCATCAACAGGCAACAGGCATGAATCTGCAACTCCCAATATCTCTGCACACAGGCATACGATGCAATTTCTACGGCAACTTTTCATCGACCCGCAGAACAGTGGTCGCACAGCAAAAACAGGGCCTTTTTCTGAGTGCCTGCGGAGAACTTCTGTCTCCAAAACGGGCCTCGAAATGACCTCGAATCAGAAAAATAACGTCACACCGTGAAGGGCGTCTCAATCTGAGATAGTGCACTCTTGCACTTCTGGTTGTGCTACCTGCAGAGATTTGCTCCCAAACTCGAAATAGGAAAGCAACACTGGTCCTCTTACCAGGACACCACGAACTTGGCTTGCTTTCTTGAGCTCCTTACCACGAACCTGGCTCTGATACCATGTGAAGATAGTGGGAGAGAGGGAAGGAGTCTCACTTGTGGCTTTCTCACATCCACAATGGGGGAGTACACACAAAGGTGGAGGCTGAAAACAGTTTTCCTCTTCTTAGTTGTGTAAGCCAAACGAACTCTAGTACAAAGAAATAGAAGAACCCTATATGTGGGTCTCAAAACCAAACTCAACTAACTAAGGTGGCATACTAACTGAGCCACGAACTAGTGTAGATAAGGATAGCTGTCATCCAGCTATTATTCGTGGGTGGTGTACCAACCGCATCTCCAGCTAACAAGTCGGTGACATAAATGCACAACAGTCACCCTGGCATATCGCGAGTGGAGCTCGATATCTCAACAGCGAGGACACGGAGAACTTAGATTAGTCGTAGAAGTAGTGCTAGCTACTCTTTTTTATACTTGCCATTGTCTTGGCTTCATGCCTCTCTTGTATATACACTCTTATTTTTTGTACTTGAAGCCATAGGACGTGGCTTGGCTTTGTGCTATATGTACATACAAGAACTTTTTGGGCTATGAATTAATATACACTCTTTTTTATCTTTTTGGCTTTCAATTTCCTTGTGCAATGTTCTATCAATGAATGCCTTGTGAACTAAACATTTTGGAGTTGTAATGTTTTATTCGGAATTGTAATCATTGGCTATAGATGTGCTTGGAATCGTGCTAACTAAAATGCGGTTGGTTGTAAGAATTGAATTGCACAATGTGGAAATGGGATTCTTATAACCACACAGCATACACAACATACACAACATTTTGTTCAACCACACAAAATTTTGCTTTTATTAAAAAAGAAGATTCTGTAGAGCATCTATAAGCACGTCTATGTATGTGTCTTTCTTTTTTTTTTTTTTTTTCTATAGAGTGTCTAAAATCGTGTCTATAGATGTGTCTATAGGTGCATCTATCTGTTATATAGACACGCCTATAGACACGAGTCTATAGATGAGCAAATAGATGTGCCTCGTGAGTTTTTTTTTTGTTAAGGAAATAGGTCTGTGTGCACGTCTGTGGGTGCTTTGTGTTGTTGTGTTAGTATACATCACAAAGTTTCTTGCATCCATGGATCTTGATGTGCCACATGCTTGGAGCATCAAGGAGATGATCGTATCATTGCAGAGGTTCCCCAAGGTAAAGGGGTTGAAAGAAAGACTAGTGAAGAGCAAAGAGAGAAATCCAATATATTTTGTGTCCTCAATATTCTCAAGATGCAAAGATGAGTGGAGAGATATGAAGAGGCCAAAGCAAAAATAATAAATGAGAGGGTGAGATTAAGAGTCATGCATAGGTGGAGGGTGCCATATCTATCGGACCTTGCTCTTCTCCCCAGACACATATCTCGTGATTGGCTACAAAAAGCTTTTCCTAAAGCTAAACATGAAGGAGATGTAACCGATCAAGAGCGGAAGCTTGCAGTCAGATGTATGCCACATGTAAGTTTTTAACCTTTCTACTTAATTTGGGTTTTGTAGTACAAAAAGTACTGTGCATTGTGGTCATATGAATGGCATTTTCATGTGGAAAGCATCGATTTAAGGAGAGTCACATATGATTGTGGATTCATGGCTAACCTCAGGGGGGTCACTTAGTGTAAGATGCCTATATCACATCCATTCAATGCCTCTTTTATAAAGCCCTATGTAACCACTTTCTAGAAATTATTATTACCCCCTTTGTAGATTTTCATGAAATTATAAAATCCCTTTCTATAAGTGTATTCTTTTGAGGACAACTTTAAGAATATCCTTCTGTTAGAGACAAGTGAAAAACACACTTCAATCATACAGGTAGTGCTATGCTGCCTTTGCCAAAAAATCAATCTCAATGGTGGATACAAGCTATGAAAGAGCCTTCTAGACAAGTTTAAGTCTTCAAAACCAAACTCCCAATCTAGGTCTCATCCTAAAGAAAGTGGCCTAAGTTGTAGCCATGCCTAAAATTGCTACTAGTAACCATGAAAATTTTGTGCTGGCTAAAGTGCCAACCTCATGGACTTGTCTTGGCTAAAGTTCCAACCTCATGTACCCTCCAGAATGTGTTAGAATGAACACTTTATAATCTATCAAATAAGACCAAAGGAAATATATGAAGCTCTTGGCCTAGGTTTCAAATATGCAAAAATGACTACTCTCATTGCTAGCACCCATGGATTGCCATCGTGGACAGGGATACCAAATTTTGTTAAACTCATCCAAAATGTGTATATACACTACCATTATAGTGTAAGAATAGAGGATCCAAGGCACCCTCCCATTGGATTCAATTTGAAGGGCCATTGGGCTGTTGCAACATCTGTTGGATCAAGATGGTAGATAAACCCTAATTTTTTTGCATCTTGCATACTTAGGATCCAAACTAAGCTCTAAAGAGCTAGAAATTTTAGATGGGATATCCAGTAGGTTCTTACAAAGTCTCATCAAGTTTGAATCCCCAACCCTCCCAATAGTCCCACAACTTTCCATATCACTGGCAATATTGTACAAGCAATCCTTCTAGAGCTTTTAGAATATCTCTACAAATGGTTAAGAAACTATAAAACTCTACTCTCAGCCCATGTCTCACCTTCATATTGCATTCTTAACCTAGGTTCACATAAGCCAAAAATTGCTTTCATCACTACTAGCACCATGGATTGCCACTATGGACTCATTCTCCAATAGGGATACCAAATGGCCTTACACTCTCATCCAAAGGACATGGTTTGGAGGACCATTGAACCATTACATCTCTTGGATCATGATGGCACAAAAAGACTAATTTTTGTGTATCTTGTAGTTTTGGAATCCAAACTAAGTTATGAAGAGCTAGAAATTATGCATGGGTTATCTAGTAGATGATTACAAAGTCTCATCAAGTTTAGAGCCCTAAACCACAAATACTCCCACAAAAGTTTACGAATCACTAGCAATAGAATATAACTACTGCTTGTAAAGCCTATTGTATCTTGCTCAAGTGTTCATGCTACACGTGAGAGCTTGGTGCATCCATCACCTAGTCTTGTATACGTACATGGAGTCATTTTCTACTTTGGAAGTCTACAATATCTTCAAAATGCCATAATGATTTGCTACCCTAATTGTTCATAAGCAAGGTGCACTTAGCCCCAAGTGCCTACTTCACAAGAAAACCAAGTTCAATGGAGCCAAGCCGTGAAGGATTCTTGTAGACAAGGTTGAAGACCACATTAGTGTTACACAATACATTTCTCATTTGAGGCATATTAATACACACCCAAATTATATCAATTCATTAGAAGCATTTGGAGGCATTTCTAATCCCAAGAAATGGCTTTGCACACATTTTCATGTGATTATCCTCTATCATGTGATCATCCTAGATTGCATTGTTGCCTCTTCCACATCCTCTACCATACAAGGTGAAAGCCTAATCATGCTAATTATGTCCTAGTGCTTTCAACTATATACATTGTTACCATTAGAGTAAGCCATGTGACTCTTGCAACGTGAAGTTAGAGTGAAAAGCAAATAGACCAACATTGGTCTTTAGAAATTTTAATAAGAGCCAAAGATAAAGTTGCGCCATTATCACTTTAAATATTATCGAGACACTAGATGGATTCCCCATCCTTCATGTGAAGAGCTTGCACAACAGACTCTTTGGTTGTAACATTCTTACAATATTGGACACTTCAGTGTTTTCTTAACACTCAATATGTGATGGAACCAAAATTTCTTTATTTGAGTAATAAGAATTATACCTGCTTGCTTTATATTTTGCATCCTTTATTTTTTATGTTGATATGGGATAGTTGGTCCCATACAACTTATCTTCCATGAAACGCACATCATTGTTTGAAATTGACATCACACAATAACTATCAATAGATATCTATCAATGCCAATCATCACACAAAATGAATGTAGGTTCCTTTCAAGTCTCATGGATGCTTGGTTATTAACTATTTAAATGGCAATAAAATAGAAACCCCAAGGAAGACTCAGTGTTGGTTGAGTTTTGTAGAAAGAGAAGAGTCAGGCAAGAATTTGCATATACTTCTCGGGGAAGATGAAGTGATAGAAACAAATAACCCCAAGGAAGAGGAGAGTTGTTTGAGTTTTGTAGAAAGAGAGTCAAGAAGAATTCACTAATGCATATACTTCCTAGGGAATATGGAGTGATAGAAACAAATAACTGGCATCTTGTGGAGACAACTAGGTACCTTTTTAGAATGCCAAAATATATCTTGGATAGAGGTAGTGCATATTCCCAATTATGTCATTAATAGATGCCCCACAAATGCCTTAAAGTTCAAAACACTTGCATAGGAAGAAGCACTACTACACACGGATCCTATTGTGATGTTTATGTACTGACATTTAGCGCCCGCTTAGCATTAATCGTCGATATGAAAATCGGGTTCCGTAAAGCATCGCTATATAGCGACGCTTGCTAATTTAAGTTGCTATATAGCGGCTATTATAAAGGTCACTATATAGCAACACTGATATACTATTTTATAGCGACATTTTTCAGAGAGGTTTTTTTTTCCATATAGGCCTTAAAAGTTAGTTTTTTCCAATGACAAATTTTTTTACATTTTCATACATGTTTGATCTCATAGAGAATTAAAAAATGAGAGCATGTGCATCAAGCCTTTGAAGCTCATATATTCATGTCCAAGTTTGAGATGAGAAAAATCAATTAAGAGCATTTACATCAACTGTTTCATCTTGAGCCAAGTCTAAGGCACCAAACAAGTCTATCTCCAACTGTATACCGAGTTGACTTCCTATATCATCATCGTACTCTAGCATCGTACATTCACCTAAAAGTATTTGATCATCTTCTTCAATAAAGTGTGGTGATTCTTGATGATCATTGTCTTCTTCCTCAATATCGTGATCTCCATCTTTCTCCCATGCGATGTCATTATGCGCATCTTCGTCTTGGCTCATATGGTGATCTACATCTTCTTCGCTAGATTCATCAATTGGATCCGGCATTGGTAGTGGCATCTCCATATCCACATCTCGATCTTCAAAAATTTGCTTACTTCATGGTGCAACTTGGATCACGTACCGCCATCTTGGATCAGAACGATCCGGATGAAAAACAACCTATATTGAAGATGGGTTCCAAATGTTGTCAATTATATATATGAAATTATGCTCAAGTACATGTATCAATGGATCTTTAAAAACAAAAGCTTCGATTAATTAAATCATTAGTATGCACCTACTCACAGTGCTTGGGAAGAACAAAAGTATCACTTTCATTGGTCCAATGTTTGGTGGAGTCTATTGCAAAGAGACCACTACTATCTTTTCTCACTGTTACATGGGGACCGTTGTAAATAGTTCTAAACCATTTTACATCAAGAATGAAAATACTAAATCGTCTGAAATCAACTTCATAGATGTCGCGTATGGTTCCACAATAATCCAATTGTGAGGAGAGAAGATTGGTATCCGAAGCACTTGCTCGGCTATCTTGTGTGAAGTTAGCCATGACTCCACAATCATACGTGACTCTCTTTGAATCGATGTGTTCCACACAAAAATGTCATCCATGTGACCATAATGCACTATACTTTTTGTACTGTAAAAGAGCATCATTAAAACAATGAAGATGCATCTATTTTATAGCATATATTGACACAAATAATTACTTAATTACATCAAGAGGTAAGAAACTTACATGCACTATACATCCAGATGATAACTCTCGCTCGTGCTCATTTATTGTCTCTCCATCACATTCGGCTTTACATAAAGCCATTTGTAGCCAATCAAGTGACATGTGAGTAGGGAGAAGAGCCAAATCCCGTGGATATGGTTGTGATCGCCTGTACATTACTCTGAATCTCGTCCTTGCATTTATTCTTTCTACTTTGGCCACTTCATATCTCTCAATCCACTTCTGCATCTTAGGGCTATTGAGGATACAAAACTTATTGAATTTCTCCATTTGCTCTTCGCTCATCTTTCTTTCAATCCCTTTTCCTTGGGGAACCTCGCCAATGATGCGATCATCATCCTTGTTATGCCAAGCTTGCGGCATATTGGGATCTGTGGATGCAAGAAACCCTGTGATATATACTAATGACTCTTGCACAAGCCATCCCTCTACCATGCTTGCTTCTGGTCTTGCTCTTTGTCTTACAAATCCCTTTAAAGTTTTCATAAACCGCTTGAGAAAAGCATCCATCGACTATGAACGGTACTTGCTATAGCCACCTCATCAACTATGTGCACAAGCAAGTGGACTTGAGGTGTCATAATGCTCGAGGGAAAGTGCTTCTCAAGCAAGCATACGGCTTCGATGGATTCCACCCTAGCCTTCTCGATGCTCGATATGGAGATCTCTTTTTGAGATATCCACCTATTTCACATGTCCATGTAAGATATTTTCATAATCAGTCTATAGATTAATCAGATTAAATTGAAGAAAATACATTCATAGGTCTTGAATATAGCATTTCTAACACCTTCTTGTAAGCACCCTTTTATTGTAATTGGGAAGACGAACTATTAAAGCATGTCGCTCATCCGATGAGTACGGACAGCCTCGCAGGAGAAGGGCTCACGATCTATATGCTCTAGAGGACTTTGATTCCTCTCAGGCGACTACCCCAAGGACTACCTCTGGTCTGACTCCTCTCGGACCTAGCACTATGACTATCCCTGGTCTGACTCCTCTTCCACATAGCACTGCGACTACCCCTCGGGGAACTCCTTTGCTAGCTATGCATGGCTTTGTCGAGAGTCCCGACGAGTTTGTAGCATAGATGAGCGATGAGGAGGCAGCGAGATTCTTCTCTCTGCTATCTCAGAGGACCTCAACAATTCCCTCCCCTACACCGATAGCTGGACGTATTGCCCAGCCATCCCCTTGTGCCCCTTTGACTGAGGGGTCATCACCTGTGCATGCCACTCGTAAGGAAAGGAAAAGTAGGAAGGGCAGCTTATGTTGTGCTGACTCGGGAGATGTAGATGAGTTCACACACTCACGTTCCTACAGGTCTCCACTTGGTCTGGAGACACAGTATCAGTCAGGTCCCTTTCCCTCTCCTACTCTCACTGCTACTCCTCACTCTGAAAGCGCTCGCACAGCTTCCACTCCTTCTGCCTCTGCTACCATCAGTCCTCCTTACTCATCAGGGGATCTCTCCTATCAAATCACAGCTACCGGAGAGATAATAGAAGATAGAAAGGGCAAAGCAGTGATGGCCACCATGAGGCAGTTGATGAGCCATCACTTCAAGAGTGGCATTGCTACCGATTGGCGGTATCAAGATGGCCAAAAGAAGCAGGCGGTCATCGATGAGTTAAAACAAAAATACCCTAACTCACCAAATTGGGAGTTCAATGAGGATTATATGCGAGAGCGCATGGGTTTGGTCTTGAAGCATCGTAGATCAACCTTGCATACTTCCATCACAAAGGGGTTGGCTAAACCTAGCTGGGCAGACAAAGCTGATTGGAAGTTCTTCAAGAAGCAAAATAGGGACCATCCCGAATTGTTCAAAGTTGGAAAATTCAAAAGGGCTCTATGCTTTTGGCCAGGGGTGCCAAGTGTGGGACTTTGTATCCCTTACATGTATCAGGGGTATTTGATCATGTTGTTGCAATAACCGAGCAGCCAAGCACTTCTTTGTGGCATTGTAGGTTGGGGCACATGAGCTAGAATGGAATGAAACTCTTATGCCGTTTGGGTTATGTACCGCATTTGAGTTTCTCTGATTTTGAATTTTGTGAGCATTGTCTCTATGGGAAGCAAACTAAATCAGCCCATAAAAGAAGGGGAAAGAAAGAGTTTGAAATGCTTGATTTGGTGCATTCAGATGTATGTGGTCCCATGCCTACATGGTCATTAGGCGGGGCTGAATACTATGTGACATTCATTGATGATGCAACTAGGAAAGTGTGGGCTTATGCTATAGCTCGGAAGAGTGATGTGTTCCAAGTATTTCAGAAATGGCTGGCCTTGGTTGAGAATCAGTCAGGTAGAACGCTTAAATGCCTATGGACTGATAATGGTGGAGAGTATCTCTCTCATGACTTTCAGCATTTCTGTGATACACGTGGGATTAAGAGGGAGCTCACATCCCCTTGTACTCCAGAGCAAAATCCAGTTGCAGAAAAGATGAACCATACCATTCAAGAAAGGTTGCAATGCATGCTTTCCAATGCAAGTCTTTCTGGTGGTTTTTGGGCTGAGGCAATGAAGACTGCAGTGCATGTGATCAATAGATCACCTAGTAAGAGTTTGGATATGGTGGTATTCTTGAAGAGGCATGGAGTGGCAAGAAGCCCTCTTACTCTCATTTGCGTATATTTGGGTGTGAGGCATATGCACATGTGCCAAAAGAGCTTCGAAAGAAGCTAGATCCTAAGTCTAGGAAATGCATCTTTCTGGGTTATGGTGAAAGTGGAGAGATGGGCTATCGTCTCTGGGATCCAGAAGCAAAGAAGATCATATGCAGCCATGATGTGGTCTTCAATGAGAAGAAGATGCATAAGGCACCCATGAGGGATGTGGAAATGAGGAGAATCACTTTCCAGGATGTGAATCCACCTGCATATGTTGATAGACAGCAAGCTGTCCATGCACCAAATATGCAAGAAATGGTACCACCAAGTACTCCCACAGGTATACAATCAAGGGTAGATGATGGATCATCTATTAGTGGAAATGATGAGCCAAATGTGGCTGATATGCAGGTGGGACAGCAAGCTAAAATGCCATTGAGAAGATCATCTAGAGTGTCTAGACCGCCTGATAGGTTTGTTCCAGGGGTAGACTATGTGATGCTTACTGATTGTGGGGAGCCTTCTTGCTATAGAGAGGCTATGATGCGTGAGGATCAACGCAAGTGGGAGTATGCTATGCAATCATAGATGAGTTCACTTATGAAGAATAAGACTTGGGACTTGGTTTCTTTGCCACATGGAAAGAAAGCATTGCCATGTAAATGGGTCTACAAGATGAAGGTCACAGGTGATGATGTGCCTAGGTACAAGGCCCGTTTGGTTGCTAAAGGGTTCAAGCAAGAGAAGGGTGTGGACTTTGATGAGATATTCTCTCCAGTTGTGAAGATGACCACACTTAGATGCATGCTTGGACTAGTGGCAGTAGAGGATATGGAGCTTATGCAGATGGATGTCAAGACAGCTTTCTTGCATGGGGATTTGCATGAGGAAATTTACATGGTGCATCCGGAAGGCTTTGAAGAAAAGGGCAAAGAGCATTTAGTTTGCAAGCTGAAGAAGAGTCTCTATGGTCTTAAGCAAGCACCTAGATAATGGTATCAGAAGTTTGATGCTTTCATTCAGTCCCAGGGTTTTAGAAGGAGTGAAATTGATCACTGCCTCTACACTAAAAGGGCTAAGGATAATAGCCTGATAATCCTGGCACTATATGTGGATGATATGCTATTGGCTATCAAGAATACTTATGAGCTAGATGCATTAAAGGCCAAGTTGCATGAGGCCTTTGATATGAAGGATTTGGGACTTGCAGGTCATATTCTTGGTATGCGCATCACGAGTGATCGGAGTAGGAAACTCCTTTGGCTTTCACAAAAAGAGTATGTTACAAAAGTATTGCAGCGTCTCAATATGGAGGGGGGGAAGGCAGTGAGTACTCCATTGCCTCCATATGTGAAACTGAGTCATACAGATAGTCCCAAATCAGAAGAGGAGAGGGCCATGATGGCTAAGGTTCCTTATGCATCAGCGGTTGGGAGTCTTATGTATGCTATGATAGCTACTAGTCCAGACATTGCATTTGCAGTGGGAGTTGTTAGCAGGTATATGGCTAATCCAGGAAAGAGGCATTGGGAGGCAGTTAAGTGCATCATGAGGTATATGAAGGGTACCAAGGAGATGTGCATTTGCTTTGGTAAAGGAGACATGCATGTACTTGGGTACACAGATTCAGACTATGCAGGGCATGTGGATAGTAGGAGATTCACTTCTGGTTATGTGTTCACCTTTGCAGGTGGTGCAGTGTCGTGGATGTCTCGTGCACAGAAGTGCATTGCTTTGTCTACCACAGAGGCTGAGTATGTTGTAGCCACAGAGGGTTGCAAGGAGGCTATATGGCTTGATCGGCTAGTGGGAGATTTGGGGATTCATACAGGTGTACCAACATTGCATAGTGATTCCATGAGTGCTATTCAGCTAGCACAGAATCTGGTCTTTCATGCAAACACCAAACACATTGAGGTCAGGTACCATTTCATCAGGGAGGTACTTGAGGACAAGCGCATAGAGCTTGTCAAGGTTCATACAGACGATAACCCTGCAGATATGCTGACGAAGAGTCTACCTAGTCAGCGGTTTGAGTATTGTCGCATATTGATGGGCATTGGATAGTATGCTCACTGCTTGTTCTCCCTTAAAGGCAAATTGTCCTTTAAGTGGGAGGTTGTGGGGATTAAAGGTCAGTGTGCCTTTACCCCGGTTATGTACAATACTTAAACACATATATAAATGAATGAAAAAGAAGATTAGGGTGGTTCTGCACCCACCAAAACTTGTTTGGCTCTCTGTGTCCCTCTCTCTCTCTCTCTCTCCTTCTTCCGTTCTTGCTTTCGTTGAGAGCACTCTCACACACCTATTTCTACAGGCAGGTTACCACGTCCATAACCATCCATTTATGTCGGAAAGGGGCAAGACAACTGGATGGTTGCCCTCTCCTGAGGTCTAGCAAACATACATTTGTTATCAATGACATGTTAGCGACATTGTCTTGAGTTGTAGAAAACATATCAATAATTGAGATGGTTTTTCTCTTTTACATGTACATCAACCATGGCGAACAGAGAAGTTAGGGTAGGCCAACGTCAACCACCAAACCAATCTCAAGGTGAAGGCCAAAGTGTTTCAAAACTGCAAGATTTTGTTATAATGCTAGGGCGGCAAAAGTGGAAGTGTAACTTTTGCAACCAAGCCTTTATAGGATCGGCCATGAGGATAAGCACTACTACACACGGGCCCTATTTTGATGCTTAAGCACCAATGTTTAGCGTGCACAAGGTGCTAATCATCAGTAATCAAAGCGGGATTTGTTAAGTGTTGCTATATCGTGACTTTAGACAAGTGTCGCTATATAGCAACGTTTAAAGAGCGTCACTTTATAGCGACACAAATTAGACTTGTGAATGGTCATTATATAGCGACACTGAGATAGTTTCCTATAGTGACATTTTACAAAGAGTGTTTTTTCCCATACCGACCTTAAAAGATCCCGTGGATTTGGTTGTTACAATGATCGCCTGTAAATTACTCTGAATCTCTTCCTTGCAACTATTCTTTCTGCTTTGGCCGTTGCTTCATATCTCTCAATCCACTTCTGCATCTCCTTCCTATTGAGGATACAAAAATTATTGAATTTCTCCATTTGCTCTTCGCTCATCTTTCTTTTAATCCCTTTTCCTTGGGGAACCTCACCAACAATGCGATCATCATCCTTGTTATAACAAGCCTGTGGCATATCGAGATCCGTGGATGCAAGAAACTCCATGATATATACTAATGACTCTTGCACAAGCCATCCCTCTGCCATGCTTGTTTCTGGTCTTGCTCTTTATCTTACAAATCCCTTCAAAGTTTTCATAAACCGCTTGAGAAAAACCATCCATCAACTATGAATAGTACCTGTAATGGCCACCTCATCAACTATGTGCTCAAGGGAAAGTGCTTCTCAAGCAAGCATACGGCTTCAATGGAATCAACCCTAGCCTTATCGATGCTCGATATGGAGATCTCTTTTTGAGATATCCACCTATTTCACATGCCCATGTAAGATATATTCATAATCAGTCTATAGATTATTCAGCTTAAATTGAAGAAAATGCAATCAATGCGATTTGATAGTAAGTATACCTCACAATACCACTGATCTTGAATATAGCATTTCTAACATCTTCTTTTAAGTACCCTTTTACTGTAATTGGGAGGATGAAATATCAAAGCAACAAAGAAGTCATGTCAATAATATAACATAATCATAATTGCACTAATGCATAACTATTATCGGTACACTAATCCTACAGCTTAGAATACCTGTAAGACCTTGTGCCAATTATGGGATTTGAGCCCACTAAGCTTATTGTCCTTTGAAAATGCTCCTTTCAAGTAATGCATGTACCTTGTGGGTGTTTGAAAAGAGGCAATGTCTGCCTTGACCGCTGCCTCCTCTCTCGTGGAGAGGATCCATGTTGCTTTTGGGAGAACAACTTTTCTTGAAGCACGCACTTGGTGCCACAAACAAGACATCCTATTCATAGTATTCAAGCCTTCTCGTGCTCCTCTCAAGTCTTTGGAACCAACCAAGTGTGCCCAAATAGTAGCCCCCACATTCTTGAAGATATGCATGGGATCCAAGAGATGGCTGATTTGTAACTGACCCCAATAAGAAAGCTCATGAAAGATTGATCGCCTCTTCATACCACGAGGAGATTCCTCTCCATTCTCCCTCCAAGCCTGAATCTAATCACTTGCCTTAAAATATGGTGGTGGTTGATCAAGCTGACCTCCACACGCAAGATGGTCCAGCGGAAGGTATCGAGCATGACCTTCATAAATATTTTTCCTCACATGTTTGGAGTATCATGCAAGTGATTTCAAACCCGGTCCACAAATAGGACAAGCATGGTACCCACTTGTAACAAGTCCTGCACGCGTGCATGAATGTGTTAGTTTAAGACATGCATGTGAAAGAGAGTCATAAAAGCATAATCCTATATTAAACATGTAAAGACACAACCACGTACTTGCGTACTCTCCATATCCTGGGTAGTCATGCATGGTCCACATCAAGATACCCCTGACCAAAATATCATTGGTATGTCTAGGAGCTCTAGAAATATCAAAGACCCGCACTCCTCTCCATAAGATCTGTAACTCCTCTATCAAAGGTGCCATGTACACGTCCATATTTTTGGCCTTGTACTTTCCTGGCACAAGTAGTGTAAGCATGAGGCGTCCCTTCTTTATTGTTATCCATGGTGGGATATTGTAATTCACCAAGACTATGGGCCATGTCGACCAAGATGTCGAGCATAGCCTGAAACGATTCACGCTGTCCATGGTGAGCCCGAGATGTAAGTTGTGTTGCTCCCTCGCAAAGTATAGCCACTGATGTCTATGTGCTTCCAAGCTACACAATATATGGGAGTCCTCAATGTGTTATCAGTAGACTGATGACATGCATACCAAGTCATCAACTCCACTATGGATCTGCATTAGAACATGTACTGTACTCTTACAATGATGGGAAAGTGTCTCAAGAACTTTATCAAAATTTTCTCACCTTGCAAGTCATCTCTATATCGTTGTTCCCCACACTTCAAACAACTAGCTAAATCTCCATGCTCACGACTAGAGAGAATATAGTCATTATGGCAAGCATGGATGGTATCTTAATCCATACCCACTATTGTTAGCATCTTCTTCGCTTCATCTCTTGATGCGGGCATGGTATTTGGTGCAGGCAACACCTTCTAAAGCAACCTATCACAATTCAAACATACATAGGCTTTAGATAATGATGATTCTCAAAACAAACAATATCCAAATAATGAGTCAAATTAATGCAGGAGCTAACCTCATTAAGGCCAAGAAACTTGTATCTGACCACCATACTTTGCTTGCAGATTCAAGATTGAGAGACAAGCCCGTAGTTTAGACATCCTAGCACCCTCATGTAATTGTGTTGATTGCAACTCTCACATATTGACCTCAGACTCTGACATCACTTGTACATGTGATGTAGTGCCCCTAAAAATAGAATTCATCATGTCCACCATACCCTCATCATCATTTGGCACATCCAGGTTACTATATTCTTGCTCAAAGTGTGAAGGTATATGTGCAACCTCACCACCCCCTCCTCATCCTGTCTCAAGATTACGAAAGATCTTGTCTCAAGGTTTCATGTCATAATGGTATCCAACATTAATCACGAACTCAAATAGCATTGACTTACTGATGATCCATCACCATGTGCAACACCAATGGTGGGTACTTGTTTGGGCTCCTCCCCATACATCCGCAAGTGGTGCATGACAATACGACATTGATGTCGTACTTCTGGCTTGCAATGAGTGCAATAACAATACAACCTGTCCATAAGCCACTCTGTGCTCTCAAGAATCGGCGCATCATCTGACGAGCTTCCACTCGTCCCTTCCATCTACACACTTCCAAAATCACAACATGAGCTTCAAGGAAATCGATTAAGATCCAAAAAATAGCCACCCATGAGCTCCTTTTCTCTCTTCTAACAGAAAGTGCCCTAAACTGTCACTATATAGTGATGCTTTGCCCTGTTTCATCACTATATAGCGATGCTTTTAGGATATAAATGTCACTATATAGCGACTGACCAACGTCGCTATATAGCAACGTTGGGGGGCTAAAACCCAAAACCCCATGCGACACCGTCTTTCACATCTCTATTGTAGAAAAAGTAAACATCTCTCCTCTCACCTTGTATTCGATGACCTCGCTTTCCTCCTCTCTATTCCCCACTCCTCACCCCTACCCAGTCCCTCTCCCAACACTTGTGCTCCTCTCCATCCTTCTCCCTCTCTACTTGTGTGAAAGGAAGTTTTTCAAGAAGGTGTGTCTCTTTAAGCAATGTAGGTTCATTTTTTGTGAGATTTCATTTTGTGAGTATCGAAGCATGTTTCTCCTTGTATTGCTAAGGCTATGTGCTAATTTTCATGCTTGATTTTCAGAGGTTAAGGACAAAAAACTAGATTTTGTGAAAAAAAGAAGACTCAACTCTTCTCTTTTTTGTATTTCTCTTCCTCCTCTTTCTCCTTGTTTGTAGGCTTATGCTTTCTCCTTGTTTATAGGCTTCTCCTAACTTATCCAATCCCTTTGAAAAGTTGCTTCTCCAAACTTCTCCTTCCTCTAATTAATTATCTGAAAAAATGGTATGTTTTCTCTTTTTTGTAGGGCCAATCCACAAAACACAGTCCGGGACTTTTCTAGGTAAGAAAGAGCTTCCTCTTTTTCCCTTTTGTTATCTCCATTATTTGCACTGGCCTGCAGCTAATGCCTTAAGCACGAGCTGTAGTTATGGGCATAGGAACCCTCTCTTTCACACTCTTCTCTTGTTCCCTCTTCTTCCCCTCTTTTCCTCTTTTCCTCCCTCTTTCCCCACCTCTTTCCCTCATATGCTCATGCATAAGCATAAGCATATTCTTTCTCTCTTTTTCTCTTATGCATATGCTTTTCCTTCTCTTATGCTTATGCTCTTTTCCCCTCTTCTTTTTCCCGTCTTTCAATCTCTTTTTCCCTCTTCCTTCTCTTATTTTCCAATCTCTTTTTTCCTCTCTTTTTCTCCTCTTTTCATAAGCATATGTATTTGCCTATGCTTATGCTTATGCACAAGCATATGCTCATATGCTCATGTATAAGTACAAGCTTATGCTTTCTCTCTTTTTCTCTTATGCTCATATGCTCATGCATAAGCATAAGCATATGCTTGCTTTCTTTTTCTCATGCTTATGCTCCTTTTCCCTCATGCTTATGCTCCTTTTCCCTCTTCCTTCTCTTATGCTTATGCTCTTTTCCTCTCTTCTTTTTCCCTCTTTCGATTTCTTTTCCCCTCTTTCAAACATATGCTTTCTCTCTTTTTCCCTTATGCATATGTTTTTCCTTCCCTTATGCTTATACTCTTTTCCCCTCTTCTTTTTTCCCTCTTTCAATCTCTTATGCATATGTTTTTTCTTCTCTTATACTTATGCTTATGCATGAGCACATGTCTCCTTCTCCTTCTCCTTCTCTTTTCCTTCTCTTCTTTTTCCCTCTCTTTTTCTCTTCTTTTCATAAGCATATGCCTATGCCCGTGCTTATGCTTATGCTTATGCTTATGCATGAGCATATGCTCATATGCTCATGCATAAGCACAAGCATATGCTTTCTCTCTTTTTACCTCTCTTTTTCTCTTCTTTTCATAAGCATATGCCTATGCCTATGCTTATGCTTATGCTTATGCATGAGCATATCCTCATATGCTTATGTATAAGCACAAGCATATGCTTTCTCTCCTTTTCTCTTATGCTCATATGCTCATGCATAAGCACAAGCATATGATCTCTGTCTTTTTCTCTCTCTTTTTCTCTTCTTTTCATAAGCATATGCTTATGCTTATGCATGAGCATATGCTATATGCTTATGCATAAGCACAAGCATATGCTTTCTCTCTTTTTCCCTGTCTTTTTCTCTTCTTTTCATAAGCATATGCCTATGCCTATGCTTATGCTTATGCTTCACTTTTCCCCTTTTCCCCTCTTTTGATCTCTTTTCCCCTCTTCCTTCTCGTCTTTTTCCCCTCTTTCGATCTCTTTTCCCCTCTTCTTTCTCTTTTTTTTCCCTCTTCTTTTTCCTCTCTTATGCTTCTCTTTTCCACTCTTCCTTCTCTTATGCTTATGCTCTTTTCCCCTCTTCTTTTTCCCCTCTTTCAATCTCTTTGTCCCTCTTTCAATCTCTTTTTCCCCTCTTTCTCCTTCTCCTTTCTCCTTTCCTTCTCTTCTTTTTTGCTCTCTTTCCTTCTCCTTTCCTTCTCTTCTTTTTCTCTTCTTTTGATAAGCATATGCCTATGCCTATGTGTATGCTTATGCTTATGCATGAGCATATGCTCATACACTTATGCGTAAGCATAAGCATATGCTTTCTCTCTTTTTCTCTTATGCATATGCTTTCTCTCTTTTTTCTCTTATGCATATTTCGTTCTTTTCCCCTCTTTCAATCTCTTTTCCCCTCTTCTTTCACTTCTTTTCCCCTCTCCTCTTATGTTACTCCTCTTTTCCTTCTCGTATGCTTCTCTTATGCTTCTCCTTCTCTTATGCATATGCTTTCCCTCAAATGCTTTCTGTCTTATGCATATGCTTATTTTCTTGTCCTTAGTCGTATTTGGTTCCTTTTTCACATGCTCCTTAGTTGTATTTGGTTTTTTTTTTTCAAATAGATTCTAAATGGAACAACCATGCCCTCACCCACAGGTGTCCTCCCCAAACCCTAATCTGATTCCCCATGTCACAAGGATTATAGACATAGCTTCTCTACTAGCTCATGTAAAAGAGAAGATTGTGCAAGAGAGTGACTGGATGAAGTACAACGTGGGGGTGTGTGCTTCTAGGTAGGGTCCAAGCTGAAGGGTAGTGGAGCGAGGGCGATTGAGGAATGCACGATACAACCTACAGGATCTCCGTAGGTTGTGGGAAGATCACCATGATTGGTGGAGCCTCAAATATGATTGTGTAAAGGACATAATGGATTGTGTGGAGGCATTCATGGATTGCGAGCACATAATCACTAAAGAGCATGACCGCATATTAGAAGAGGTGGAGGATGAGGTCCCTAGTGACCCGCCTAGCGGTGCAGAGGAGGAAAGTTCCTCAGACAGTAATGCAAAGCAGTAGACCTCCTCCACCATTTTGGCATTTTTGGAGAATGTCTCTTTTGGAGGTAAATTTTGCTTAACCATACTTTTGGAGACATATATTTTTTATATACATAATTTTGGAGACATACTTTTGGTCTCTATTTTATATATATATATGAAAATCTTATTGGATTCCACTTGTCTTTCATAAATATTTGTCTTTTCAAAACTGGCTTTTCATAATTGTCTTAAGTAAATAATTGTCCTTTCATATTTATCCTTTATGCATTGATGTCATTTCATAATTTTCAAAAGTGATTAATTGTGTGCCTGTAATTTCTTGAGTTTGAATTTCATAATTGTCTCAAGTAATTAATTGTCTTTTCGCTTCTTACCCGCTCTTGTTTTTTGTTTTTTTTTTTCGTGTTTGTCTCTACGTTTGTCCAATCCCCCCAAATTAGACATGGGATCACGTCGCACATCCAACAAGTACATAAACCCTCGTAGGAGAAGAGATCATGATCTCTACTCTCCAAAGGACTTTGATTCCACTCAGGTGACACCTCAAGGGCCTACCCTTGGCCCAACTCCTCTCAGACATAGCATTGTAACTACCCCTCGAGGAACTCCTTTGCTAGTAGCCCATGGCTTTGTCAGGATCCCCGATGAGTTTGTCACACAGATGACCGATGCGGAGGCAGTGAGATTCTTCTCTTTGATAGGGCCAGATGACCTCAGCAAATCCCTCTCCTACACCAATGGCTAGACCTACTGTCCAACCGTCCCCTCTAGCCCCTTCGACTGAGGGGTCATCAACTAGGCATGCCCATCGCAAGGGAAGGAAGAGTAGGAAGGGTCGCTTATGTTGTGCTGACTCGGGAGATGTAGACGAGTTAGCACACTCACATCCCTACAGGTCTCCACTTGGTCCTGAGGCCTAGTACCAATCAGGTCCCTTGCCCTCTCCTACTCCCACTGCTACTCATCGCTCCATAAGCACTCGTAGTAACACCACTCGCTCTGATTCTGCCACCACTACCATGAGTCCTCCTTACCCGATCGAGGACCTATCTTATGAAATCATGGTTGCTCAAAAGATAATAGAAAATAAAAAGGGCTCAATAGGCAGTGATTACCACCTTGAGGCGGTTGATGAGCAACCACTTCAGGAGTGACATAGCTACTGACTGGCAGTACCAAGATGAAGGAAAGAAGCAAGCACTAATCTATGAATTGAAAAGACACTATCCTAACCCTGCAAATTGGGAGTTCAATTCAGATTGCATGAGAGAGCGCATGGGGGTCCTCTTGAAGCATCATAGGTCAACCTTGCGTACTTCCATTGCAAAGGGGAAGGCTACAGCTGGGCAGACAAAGTTGACTGGAAGTTTTTCAAGAAGTAGTACTAGGACCATCCCAAACTATTCGAGGGTCAGAGGAGGGTTGCAAGGAGATGGCTAGACTTTGTTAAGTACTTCGCACTTTGGTGCAAGCAGACGGTTAGCGTTTGAGGCAACCGTGGTAAAATGTGTTTGAAGCTATATGTCGCATGGGATATCCATTGAGCATGGTGCAAAGCCCACATTGGAAAAAAGCCATGGCCTCTGTCACTAAAGCTAGCTCGGGTTTTACAATGCCTAGTTACGATCCTATATGTAACATCATGTTGGATGCTTACTATAGTAGGATGAAAGAGGAGATGCAACAAGTGGTTTATGATGGCATTGAGAAGACTGCTTGCACCATCATATCAAATGGATGGAAGAATGTTATCAAGCAGCCATTGATTGACATCATGGTTGTGATGTTCAAAGGAGAGGCTTTTCGACAATCAATTGATACAAGTGGTGATGCTAAGACGAGAGAATTCATTGCAAAGCAGTTAAGTAGATGCATTGAAGAAATTGGCCCTAATAATATCATTTAACTGATCATTGATAATGCCAAGAATTGTCGAAAGGCTAAGAAAATTATAAATCATAGATATTGACATATTTGGGCATCACCATGCTTGTGCCACTATCTGGATTTAGTCTTGAAGGATTGTTACAAAACACCTGAGACAAAACTTCTTCAATGTTGCTAGATATGAGGCACGGAAGGTTGTGTTGTACTTTCTTAACCATGAGCGACTACCAGGCATATTGAGGACTAAACAACCTATGAGTCATCCTCTAGAGCTTCTAAAGCCAAGAAAAACATGCTTTGGCACAAACTATTTAATGATGGAGCGGTTGTTAAAGTAGCAAGCCCTTGTAACGAAGACTCTATTTAGTGCCGAGGTAGCAGAGTGGATAGCCGAGGCATGCTCAAACAACTCTCGAAGTGAATTTGGATGTTTGTTTAAGGATAGGATAGAGTATGCCTCTGCTGTTAGGGAACTGTCAACTTTTTGAAATAGAGAAGGATTGTTTGCTTATCCAAGAATCAAAGAACTAGCAAAAGACATGCCAGCATAGAGATGGTGGGAAGAGTGTGGGGCATCCATGCCTCATTTGCAAGACTTGGCCATGAAAGTGTTGTCGTAACCTTGTAGCAACTCCTCTAGTGAATGCAATTGGAGTAACTACAATTTTATGCATTCCATCACAAGAAACTACTTGACATCGAAAAGATCGGAAAAGCTAGTTTACCTCTATGCGAACGGTAGAGTTTTGGATGATGTGAAAGGGGTATCCAGTGATGGTGATATGCTAAAGTAGGTACATACTCATCTTTCAGGTCCCTTGCATGATGCCCCTATACTAACTCACCCTAAGCCGAATTCTAGTGACTCAGAAGAGGAGATGTTGGTTTCATGGTTGGTTATAATTGGAACATTTTACAATTGTAATTTTTTTAACATGCAATCCTTCTGAAATGCTATTTATTTAAAATGCAGTTTAAAATGCCACTTAAAATGCAATTTATTTGATATGTAAAGTATTTGATATGTAGTATAATTTGATATCAAAGTGTTTGTGAAATATTTACAATTTCAATGACAATTAATCTATGATAATTTTCAAACATGCAAATTTTCACATCAACAAACATAATAACAGATCGTTATCATATTATTGTACACGGTATTGAGTTTGATCATAGTTTACATTTCAAGCCACAATCACTGGGTGAACTTTATACATGTCCTTAGTTTCCAAATTTTATAGTTATAGATTAAGTGGCCAAAAAATTATCCTAAGAAGATCATTTTACAAAAATTGTGAGCATCAAAAGATTGCTGCTGCATGCGAGGTCCATATCCTATAGCTAATTTTGCGGGCCACATGAACAATTGCATCGCATGCAATTGTTGAACAGAACAATGAATAACGTGCACAGCAACACCACCGACATGAAGATGGACAGGATGGAGAGCAGTATGATCATCATGGTGTGCAAAAACAAAAGGGCCAACAAGGGCAGAGGGAACCTATGTGAAGAGGCCATTAGAAGGCTAAGTGGAGGGGCTAGCAGTAGAGGAGGGAGTCCGAATTGAAGGACCAACTATAATAACTCTACATGAAGTTAGGCAACTTGGCATGATCATCACAGATAAAATAGTGTCATTTATGTCTTGAGATATCTGCATTCAATCTTGAGTATTCTATATTGTAGACCCTAATGAAGAAATTAAGATGTCTTTTCTCGTATCCCACCATGAAGAAAACAAGGCATCAGTACAAAGGTCTTTATGATTAAACTAAAAATTATTCCTAAATATCCAAATGAACCAAAGAGCATGGCTCTTATTTGGAACCAAGGCTATGCCTTATTTTGCATGGATCACCTAGTAGAATAGCTTTCCATTAATTCATAGGTTCCCCACACTCAATCTATTAATTGCAGAGGTCTGAAGATAAACAAGCATTAAAATCGCACGTCTACAAATTAGGTATTTCAAAACAATTAAAATACACCTCAAAAGAAAATTGATTTAAAATAAACCCAAATTCAAAAGACTAATAAAATACACCCTTAAGGATAATGGATTTGAAAAAGCACATCACTTGCACAACATTTACTTAAATATTTCAAAAAATTTAAAAAGCCATCGCATTAGCTCCATTAACAATATTGGTATATGTCTTTACAAGGCAGTACGAAATCCATTATAGCATTGCACTTTACTTTCCTATATCATGTTTATCCTGAAGACTTCTCTCTTTTGTTGTATAGATTGCAATTGAAAGCTCATATTTGTCATCAAAATCGATGAAACTCAATTGGTTAAAGAAGACGAGTTAGAGAGAGTGAGCATCTGCATTATGAATAAAGCCTTAGCCTTTGTTCAAGGGAATGAGGAAGTAGAGCAAGATTTTTTAGTGCAATCAAAGAAAGAAATATGGTGGCTTGCAGCATTTGAGACTCTGAAAGAGTGCCATGAGACATTGAAGTGGGTTCTAGATAGAACAGGAATCTCATTAACAATTCAAAGACGAGATAAAGGGCAAACACTGACAGTCAATCGCCATGGAACATTTATAGCGCATGACAATGCCTTGCACTTCAGTAGCTCCAAAGGCCCTCAAGGAGAATATTTGATGTGGTAGACCACAAGGTGCTCTATGACTTTGCCAAGGTAATGGGCCAAAGAATGATGTCACCCAAATGAATTGCAAACATTACCCCATCTAGATGAGAATTCATCAAGCTTAAATGCCTCCTGCAACAATTCAACAAACACTAGAAGACCGACAAAACAAATTATATGGAAAGAACATCAAAATAAAAAATATTGTTCGAACTTACCACTATAGCATCGTTGGCTTCTATCCCTTTCTCATTTGTAGTGTTGATGGAACCAGGTGCTGTGTGATGTTGCATTTGGGAGGTGGAAGCATTCTCCTGACCTATTGTCTTCGAGGTGGAAGCTTTTGCATGAGAGGGTTGTGCATCATATATGGACATGTCTACATCCCTCATTGAAACTAGCATCGTCAAGAGAAACTCTTCCATTGTCTAGTCTTTAGAAGCTAAAACCCTGGAATATTTGACACGTGTCAACATCAAACCCAAATAGGACTCCGAGTTCCTCATCCTCTTGTAGTCCACCAAAAAGAACCTCTATGTCATGGAGGAATATGTACTCTTCTCCATCAATGATGAGGGGGGACAAAGACCATAAGTCTGCTCCTAGGTCAGCGGTCTCGGATGTAGATTCTTGCTCTACTCAGGGATCTTGAAGTAGGCTCAATGCTTGAGCTGCTTCCATCTCCTCTCTTGCATGGTCAAGACTCTCTTCCATGTACATGATAGAGTCTAGAGGATATCAGCAGTTCTACTCGAGGGATTGCTGGATGATGAGGCTTCTTCCTCTAAATTTCATTCTTGGAGAACAAAGATGAATGTCATCTCCCATGAAAGGAATTTAGTGCTTGTATTTCCTGTGATCCCCACTTCTAGGATGTCTTTTACTTCTACCATCCTAAACCCTTCCTCTGTCATATTATCACAAAAGTGGGCCAAGCGCTTTACAAACTTGGGTTTCTCTAATAACAGATACTTGATGTGATCTATGGGAGCCCCTCTCTTTGAAGAGTGGTCAAGTCTATAAGCAAAAGTTGTGAAATTCTCTTGCATGTAGAGGATGAGATATGAGAAGTCATCATTGGCTCATATATATGTGCCTAGGACATCTAAAGTCCTATCAAACACTAAAAATAGCTCCCTCACGACTTGCAAATGCAGGTTGCAAAATGAAATCATGGAGAACAGCTCTAGCTGAATCCATGGAAAATAGCGAACTGATGGAGTGAGTAACTTTTGAGGGTGGAAGTTTCTATGGCTCTCTAAATGTGAAAGTGAGAATGTGATGTAAAAATGGATCTTACCTCTTTATATATATCAAAACCCTAAAAATTAAAACTAATCATAAAATCCCCAAATTTTTTCACAACACAAAGCATCTATAGACGTGCTTGATAGATGTGCAAAATAGCAGGCGCATCCATAGGCATTGCTTGAATAGAGAAATTATGGGTTCGTCTAATAGCGCATCTATTTGCACGTGTATTGACGTGTCTATTAGTACATCTACATTGAGAAAATATAGTGCGTCTATTTGTGCATGTATTGACGTGTCTATTAGTGCATCTAACACTGCATCTAATAGCACATCTAGTAGTGCATCTACACTGAGAATTAGATGCGTATTTAGATGCAAAACAAAGAATACAGAAAGTGAGATTTTGGTGTAGGCTAGTAAATGTACATCACTGCTTTCCAAAGATTTCCCATGATTACCAAAGCACATAATTTTAAGAAAAACATCAATGCTTTTTTGCAAACCCACATATACAAAAATTAAGTAAGGTGAGGAGAATGAGACAATATGTAAAATAGTTTTGCCAATATCAATGATGGGCTACGGTTCAATATCATCCTCAATGAGATCCACCCTTGCCAAACTATCTACTTCAAAATCCAAACAAGTGTTTAGATCTACAAATACATTCAACCCAGTACTACTTGTGCTACTCATGTGCTCATCGAAATTAGCATCACCAATGGTAGGCTCATCCTCATGGGTAATGGCCTCAATATCTATATCTCCTATCTCATGATCATCCTCCTCTCTCGTATCATGGTCATCATCACCTCCATGGCCATGCTCATCCTCCATACGCTCCATATTAGTAAATGTACTATACATCACTTTGGAACATGGCACAATAGGTATGACATGCCACCATCTATTATTATCCACCATTGGTTGATAGACAACCTAATTCAAACACAAATACAATCATGTTATTTTCCTTGCATCGAAGGTACCAAATATTTAAAAATGAGTATTTTTATATGTGTGTATAGTACCAATTCACATTGTTGCAGTACTACTAGTGTGTCCTTCTTACTTTGCCAAAACTTTGTGGAGTCAATAGTTACAAATCCACTTGTATGGTGTTTGATTGTTGCATTAGGGCCTCTTTCCACCATGTCCTTAAACCACTTTACATCCAAAACATACACAAAGAAGCGTCGAAAGGCAAGCTTAATAATATCTTGGATTATGCCACAATAATCATCCATGGCTCCATTGGCTCCCTCAAAGCTAGCAATGATGCTGCAATCTTGTGTGTTTCTCTTATCATCAATCCGTTGAAAATGCTTTCCCTCACACCATATAGCATTGAACATAGTGCACTACACCAAGACAAAATCAATTAAATAAGCAATCTAAATTATTGAAATCTCCTAACTTATTCATAACATTCTATATACCGACCTTGCTCATGCATCCCCGAGCATACTCCCATTCTTCCATTGTGATATGCATCCCCTCGTCTTTCTCTGCTTTCTCCATATTGTCAAGTATCCAATCCACATGAATATCCTTTGGAAGTGCTCTTAGATACTGAGAGCCCTTTCTTCTTGTCTTCTTGCCTTTGCATCCTCATATCTTATCACCCATCTTTTCATCACATCACTATTAAGCACGCAATAGAGGTTGATATTATTAAGCAACTCCGTGTCTATTACTTTGTTGCATCCTTTTCCTTGAGGCACAATAGAGGTCATCCTTAGGTCTTCATAATCTCTCCATAGTTGTGGGAGAGAGCTATCCACATCAACAAGAAACTCAGAAATATATACAAGTGACTCTTGTACCAACCAACCCTCGGCCATGCTACCTTCGGGTCTTGCATTTAGTCTCACAAAACCCTTCAAGGTCTTCATGAAGTGCTCGAGAAAGAACAACCATCGTGCATGTAAAAGTACACCATATTAGCAATATGAATACCTTGCATGGAGCATTGATATGAATCACATTTTTATCATGTAAAGTACCTCACAAGCTTGCCCATCTTGTAAATACAATCCTTCACATCCTTCGATGCACTATGAGAAATGCTAGTAGGTAGTATGAGTTGAACACACGAGGAATGGTTGATTAGTTGCTTCTAATTCACTCACAAATTTGAAAGGAAAATGATATTATGCACATAAAATACTTACTTCGAGCATCTTGTGCCAATCATGAGATTTCAAGCCATATAATTGCTCTAGACCTCTTTTCTTGCTCTTTGTAAAGGCCCCTTTCAAACACCTCATGCATCCAGTGGGAGTACAAATTGTAGTAATAGTGTGCTTCATGTCCACCATCTCTAGCTTTGATAACCTCCATGGTGCACGAGGTAAAAGAACACAACCATTTGGTCTCTCTTGTGGCCAAGCTTCATGCATCCTCCCTGTGGTACATAGATCCTCCCTTATGCCTGCGGAATCTCGTGTCCCATTCAAATGTTCCCAAATGGTAGATGCCATATTCTTGAAGATATGCATGGGATCAAGCAGGTGATTGATCTTGAGGTGGGACCAATATGGTAAATGATAAAAGATGGAGTATCTAAACAAAAGCTAGTGTTAGCGGGCAATCTTTATTTCTAGCCAATATAGCACACAATAGTTACAAACCCTTACCGGCTCATGCCAAGTGGTGGAGTCATGGAACTATCCCGAATTCTCATCCAATCTCCTGCAGTGAGTGATTGTGGGAGGACTTCATTCCAAGGGGCAACATATCTAGGATGATCAGGTGGGAGAAATCGATGGTGATTCTCATAGATGACCTTACTTAATACGTCTACCCGTGAGGCAACAAGCGAAGGACCAAAAATAGGACATGCATGGTAACCCGATGTAGTGAGACCTAAACAATAGACACAATCAAGAGTTGAAGGTGGGTTTAGGGTGCCACATCCTTTGCCTACTCATAATTAGAAGTGCAATGCTTACCTGAATACTTGCCATAGCTTGGGAAGTCATGCATCGTCCACATCAAGACTGCTTTGTAGTTGAAGTCTCATGATGAGGGAGGCCTACTCACATCATGCACCTCGATACCTCTCCAAAGTATCTCTAGCTCATCAATCAAAGGCTCCAAATAAACATCAGGATTTTTGACTTTATGTTTCCCTGGAATTAGAAGGGATAACATAACATGTCCTTTCTTAATCGCCATAGAAAGTGGAATATTATAATTCACCAATATCACTAGCCATACATTGTAAGAGGTGCTTTTGAGACCAAATGGGTTCACACTGTCCATTACCAATCCAAGTCTCAAGCTCCTAGGTTCTTCCTTGAAGCTTGGCCATGTGTCTTCAATATGCTTCGACGCAGGAGTGTTTGCAGGAGTTCTCCACTTGCCATCGGTTGATCGATGGGAGGAATGCCATGACATGAGCTCTGCAATGGATTTGCACTTGAACATATGTTGGATGCGAGGGATTATGGAAAAATGTCACAGAACCTTACAAGGCACATCCAAATTTTTGATATCTGCTCTATATCTTGCCTCTCCACAAGTAGGATACTCTTTTGCATCCTTATGTAGTCCACGAAACAAAACGCAATCATTGACGCATGCATGGATGTGCTTGTAATCTAATCCTCCAAGAGAGGTCACATGTTGCCTTGCCATATCTCTTGAGGTTGGTAATTTATTCTCCCTTGGAAGCATTTTACACAATAGCCTGCATGTGAAGACCATAAATGAGGAAAAGCATTTGAGTAATTGACCCACTAGCATAATTCAGCATGTTTGCAAAATAGACTTTAAAGCTTACTTGAGTAATGCATTCAAACTTTCATTGCTCCATCCATAGATGGTTTGCAAGTTTAGTAACTCAAGGGAGGCACGTAGAACAGAAAATGTGCACCCCTCAAATAGTGGAGTCAATGTTGCGGTAAAAAGATCGTCCTTGTCCATGCTATCATCCCTCCCTTCGGATTGATGGACATATAAATCCCGCACCATATCATCAAACACCTCCTCCTCCACAACTTCATGAGGTAATGGTGGAGGGCTACTATCACCATCACTCCATGCATCCATAACGGTCCCTCTTGAAGATCCCACCTCATATCGCCGATGCTTCGCCTCCTCACGACTAGCATAGGGCAACATATGTGGGTGTGGCACTGCATCCTATATCAAATTAAAACAGGATCATAACTCAAACATATGAACACCCATAGGTATCTCAATCAACCTTTACTCTTTAACACTTACCATGTTTACGGTCGCATCCCATTCTCCATACTTTGAGATGTGATTGAATGTAATCCTACATGCACGATACATGTTTTCTCGACATCGATCACACATACATTTGATTTTTTGCTCCAACCACATTTCACGATGGTGGATATGGAGGGATTCATCCTCACTAGAGCTACTTGTTGAAGATGAAGACATCCTACAAATAAACAACCCAAAGTAACGATTCGCTAACGCAATTCCTCTCTCCATCCCTGCGCATTGGTTGGACAGCCCAATAAGATGTCTAATACCACATCTAAAACCACGTCTATTCTGTGGTGCATGTCTATGGGCACGTCTAAACCGTGTTGTAGACATGCAATTAGATGCACATTTAGATGTGTATATAGACGCACAATTAGACGCACTTATAGACGCGATTTTCAAACCTACTTTTAGTGTGCTTGCTTTTCTTCACATACTTTTTGCGTCGCGTGGCTTGCTTTGCTATTAACAGACATAATTCTAAGCATCCACACTTATCTCCAAGCACCCACACTTATCTCCACACTTACACAATCATCTCTAAGCACACAAGAGAAGAGGGTGAACAAGGAAAAGAAGAAAGAGAAGCAAAGGGTGAACAAGGAAGAGAAGAAAGAGAAGCAGCTTTGAAGAAGGACAAGAAGCTTCCATACCTCTATTCAAGGTAAGTCTCTTTACAGTTTTGATCTTCTTTGAAAGTTGCTCTCTTTGGATTCATCCTTGTTGTATCCAAGAAATGAATGTTTTTGGTACTAGTGTTGTGCTTTTGTGTCGGGCGCATGTTCTTTTTGAGTTTTGGGAATAGTCCATCTGTTGGAGTGCATCTATACATGCATTTGAGAGCACGTCTAAGAGCGCATCTATAGATGCGTCTACTGTGTTTTTGGAAACAAATAGCCGCATCTATAGACGCACTATTATATGCGAAGATGGACACGCTCTTTTATTTTTCCCTGGCATGGCCTTCCCTTCCCTTCCCTTTCCTTTCCTTTCTCTTTCCTCTTGCCTTTCCCTTTCCACTTCCACTTCCAAGAAAAGGATTGCATATTGAATGATGGAAATAAGTGATTGCATGAATGAAGAAAGGGATTGCATGAATGATGGAAAGGGATTGCATGATTGAAGAAGGGGATTGGATGAATGATGGAAAGGGAAAGCATGATTGAAAAAAGGGATTGCACTCTATATTTTCTTCTCTTTTTCCTTCTCTCTTTTATCCTCTCTTTCCTTCCCTTTTCGTCTCTCTTTTTCTCTCTTATCTCCTCTCTTTTTCTCTCTTTTTTCTCCTCTCTTTTCCTCTATTTTCCTCTCTTTCCTTCTCTCTTTTATCCCTCTTTTTCTCTCTTTTTCTTCTCTCTTTTCCTCTCCTTTCTCCTCTCTTTTATCCCCACTTTTCCTCTCTTTTCTACTCTCTTTCCTTCTCTCTTTTTCTCTCTTTTTCTCTTCTTTTTCTCTTCTTAGTTCATCAGTAATCTTCTTTTTTTCTTTTTTCTAGTTCATCATGTGGCCAGGAAGCTCTTCAAGCTCACCTAATCTTCGAGAGACCATCTTTCGGGAGTTATATAACCTTTTAGGGCACCTCCCAATCTTGGGGAGTTATACAGCTACATGACGGGTACTCTAAACACCCCCTAGGATTCAGCACTACAGACTCCAAACCACCCCAACCCCACACCAGCTGAGATTACCCGAGCAGAGTCAACACAGCCTAGCCCCTTCCCCCATGCCATCAAGAGCCAAGCCCCTTCCCCCATGCCATCAAGAGCCCCTTCCCCCATGCCATCAAGAGGACCTTTTGCCTCGCAAAGCTGTTGGCGTACTCCCATGCAGTCAAGACTTGGAAAGTGTACTAGCTCGACATGACACAGTAGTAAGCATAGTAGCAGGGACTTCAAAGTTGTAGGAGGAATGAAATTGGCAATATGCATGCACTTCTCCACATGGTGGCTAATCTTACCACCATTTAAGGTAAAGTAGAAGGACTCTGATATGGCATCCTCCATAATCAATAGGTGTTCTCGCACATCCCTTAGATTCCATTGCGATGTGACATTCACATTCTTGACATCTCCCTCTTCAACATCAATAGACAAACTTACCCCCATATTGTCTTCATCATTACAGTCTAGGGGAAGCCACCGGCCATTGGTTTTCTTCCAACACCTATACTAAAAAGCCTCGCGGGGGTCACTCATCATATGTAATCCTATCACGTGAGTTCAACAGAAGGATATTTTTTATTTTACAGAAATAAATATACATAAGGGACTATTTAAAATAGTTTTTGGAAAATTTTATAGATTTGTATAGAAAAGGGGTATATTTTATTAATGAAAAATTTACAGATAAGGGATTTTACAAATAGGCGTTGAACGCACGTGATATAGAGGGTTTATACATAGTGACCCCCCCGAGTAAAAAGCTAAATACAACATTTGGTATGAAAATGGTATCTAATAACCAACCCCCCCGAGTAAAAAGCTAAATACAACATTTGGTATGAAAATGGTATCTAATAACCACATTGTATTTAGATGCGTGACATTGAAACACATCACCCTTTTGGTTGCCTAACCTTGTTCCCCAATTCATCCCAAGTAAATCTTCAAGAACATTTTCATCTACACACTTGCAGGAACACATAGTTTTTGTTCTATGCATATGTAGTTTATGAAACAAAGAAGCAAAAGTGTGTAGAGGCATAAACCAAGATAACCTTGACCATTTGGATACAAATGTAAACTTCATGGCCATGACCACATCCTTTGCAGTCTTGTCCTTGTATTATTGCAATGTCCTCGAGTCCACATTTCTACAATCCATGTCTTGAACTTGTGGTGGTGCAATGGTTTGTAGACAACCATAGCTTGATGATGTCGTTGGAGTGATATATGTTGCATTATACCAATACACATTCTTCATTTGCAAGGAGGCCAACTTCTCCTCTGCATGCATTTGCTTACCTAAATCCTCATGAATCACAGGAACTTGCCTATGAATGATTCAACTGGTTCCCACTCCTCAAAGTCTAAAGCTTCAAGGCCAAGAAGGATGGGGCAAAGAGTAGCCACAGTCAAGAAGACAATGAGGAAGCTCTCCACCTAGGAAGGATGTAGAGAACAACCATGGTGGAGCAAGTACCAGTAGCCACAATGGGGATTTTTATCTAGAAACAATTTTGCAAGTTGAAAGATTAAGCTACAAGACCATACAACAAGATCACGCTAGGGTTGTGCACAATCTTGCAGTGGCTATTGAAAGTTTTGAAAAGCAATCCATTGTCATGCTCAGATATTTCCAAACTAGAATGGAAGCCTTGGAAACGGCCCATGTTGGTGCTATTGAGAGCAATTTAAGCAGCTTCAAGAGATGCTGAGGGAATTAGATGAAGTTGCTGCATGGAGTGAGAAAAGAGTGGAGGAGATTAAGGAGAATATCTTCCTCCTTAGGATGAGGGAAGAAGGAATCAAGAAGCAACTTTGACATGTACAGAGCCAGACTATGGTATTGACAGGCGAGATGCCTATCCTATTATGCAGTAGGGTCTAAAATGCATGGCCTACCATATCCCCATCATAGATGATTGCATGATCTGATGGCCTGTGTGCTACCACCTTGTCCATGTTTTTTTCTTTGGGGTGTTTGTGCATGCAAGCTCAGTATATAGAGTATGTCATTTGTCATTTCCTAGGTTATGGAGAGATCAAATGTACCTACCTACTCTACAGCTATCTACAATGAGAAAGAAGATGTTGTAGCTCAATTTGCCATTTGGGCAGAAATTGCAAATGATAAGGAGTTTCAATTGAAGAAGACCAAGCCTGAGCCTGACTATAAAGAAGACCAAGCCTAAGCCTGAGGCTGAGCCTAACTATAAAGAAAAGCGGCCTGAAGAAAAGAAGAAATAAGCACCGAGCTTGCAACTAAGGAGCAAAGCAATGAAAGAGGAAGCGACATGAAGGGAGGGGCCAGGCCCTTGAAGGTAGGAACCAGACCGAGCAAGGAGCACTGAGCCTACAATCAGGGAGCTCAAAAAGGCGACCTACTCAAAGCAATGTGGAACCAGTCCCTGAAGGGAGGAACTAGCCCCCTTCAGGAAAGCAACAAGGAGGTTCGGGCCCAAGGATGTTTTTATCGAAGCTATACTTATATATTAATATAAAATCTTGGCAAAAGTTTATTAAGCTAGTTTTTTTAGTTTCACAACATCTGTACAATTTTATCCATTTTCTTTTGAATTTTAAAGAAGAAGTAAATCCTGGCGAAACTTTATATTTTTTCTCATAAAAGTTTCAAATCTTGGTGAATTTTTCACTATTTTATTTTTATTAAGGCATGCAAACTTTCAACACCAATATAAAAGTTTCACTTTTTAACAAAATTAATTGGAAAAAATCATCCATGGTAGGGCTTACAATTAGGGAGCTAAAAAAAGCAGCCTGATCAAAGCAATGTGGAGCCAGTCCTAGTGAAGGAACAAAGTGTCTGAGATGTAATCTATGCAATCTATTAAATTATTAATGTTCTCCAAAGTTTACTTGGGCACTGTATCTATTTTAGGATAACACTTTGCAGCAATTTGATTCATTCTAGTATAGCACTGGTTTGTGCAACTCGGAGGTTGTTGCACACTAGGATATTAATTGCCACCAGTGTGGTGGTAATCAACACCATGGGCATTGGTTTTCTAGGCATGCATGGAAAGAAGTGAACAAGCTTGTCTCCAAACAAGAGTTTTTGGCAAGCTGGCCCTTAGAGGCTGATGAAGAGGAAGCCTCAGGCAACCAGCAGGCAAGGAGATGTAGAAGAATAATAGAGGGAGATGGAACCACCCTAATCCAAGCTATGGACTAGCATGGGATATGGAAAATAAAAAATTTCCAAGACAAACGGATTTGGCAATATGCAAGGCATATATATATTGAGGTATATGGAAAGGTGCCACACCAATTCAATATGCAAGGCATATATATATTGAGGTATATGGAAAGGTGCCACACCATAATGAAGTGGCAATGTACTTTGCAAAATTCCTATACGCACACATCATTATGGGTATCCAGGTGGACTTCTCATCTTATGAGATAAAATAATTCCCAAGATATACTTTGAAGATGTCAAGAAAACTTATTACAAGGGGGGAAAGCTAAGATCTTGTCTTGCTCTATAGAAGTTTTGGAAATTGGTAGATCTAAGGGCTATGCTCAGAATTTTCTTTGTATGGTGGAGATAATAAGCTAACTAGTGTAGCCATGATTCAAAATGAAATGGATAGTACTCCATAGCTATAGGTCCATAGTACTATGTCTCATATGGGGTCCATAATATTGTCAAATGGGGTTAGCTTTCTTGAAATGAAAATTTCCTAAGATAGTTCCTTCAATGTGGTGGAAGACAAAAAAATTTATTATTAGAATGAAAGAACTGTAACACAAAGAGGCTCCAAATCAAGAAATTGTAGCAACTATGAAGACTACCATAGTGGTATGTTCACATGTATTGAGGACATTATACTAAGTGATGTTGATGTAGAAATGTTTTCTTGTGCAGCTGCATGTGGCTCAAATATGTTCACTAGTATAGAAGAATTGGTTTGTGTTACATGTGACTTGAAGATTCTCACACTAGTATAGAAGACTTGTCTTGTATTGCAAGTGACTCAAACATGCTCAATGGTATGGAAGACTTGTCTTGTGTTGTAATTGACTCAAACATGCTCACTATATAGAAGACTTGTCTTGATTTGAGAATGATAAGATGGCACACAAAGAAAACTAAATGTCTATGTGACAAGTGGTACAATAATAGATGCAATAATAGGAATTGATTATATTAGTTATAATGTTTGTGATGTTCCCACTAGAGTGGAGGGTAGACTCTAGAAGAACATCTAAGAATTGTAATATTCATCCTAATGTTTTTAGTATGGAGCATATAAATGGTAGAATATCTGATTGTGAAGGAGAAATAGGTCCAAAAAAAAATTCAAGAGGCATTAGAAACAAATTGACATCAATGAAGTTGAAGATATTATAAAACATCAATAAATCCCAAGGCCATTCAACATTTGAGTTTGAAGATGAAGACTGAAGGGAAATGTATTCAATGGGTAATGATCTTATGGCTAGGAAATGCAATACAATATTCATAAAAGGAAAGTATGTGAGTAATATCACCCACTTCAATGCTCGTGTAAAGTATCATGCCCATCGGATCTTGTTTGCATGGTCCAGGATGCATTTGGTTAATAGGTGATGAATCATGGCATCGAATGCAAAACTTAAGAAACATGTAAAGTTATTTGAGGAGAATATGGAAAGGACTCTTATGTGAGCTTGTACAAGAAACTTTGCATTGGAAAATTTGCAAAATAATGATTTTGCTGCCATATGCCTTGGTGTTTGGAGTAAGAAAGGGCCTAATAGACATCATCAAGGTGATCAGGGTTCGAGGACAAGACACTATAAACCTAGATTGAATTTCATGGGAGAGCCATTTGCAATAGAGGATAACAATGGTTAACTGAAATATCACATGGAACATACTGGATTATCTGGCAAAGGTCAAAGACAAAGTAGTTCATATAATTCATGGAAGTGCCTATTAGCCTAAATGCCATGGAAGCATTATAAAATGCAATTGCAACATTAAGGAAAATCCTTAAAGACCATGCATTGCCACAGTCTCATCATCACCAAACAATGCTGGATGGAAGTGTGGAATGTCAATAGAACCTTTCTTTGTGAATGAAAATAAGGTTGTCCTGGAAACTATCAAAATAAACCTTTACAAGTAAAAGATGAGAGCATGCTTTCAAGGTCACCCACCATGTGAAGAGAAATAAAAGAAAAGGATGTCAAAATGTAAGACACGTGATGAATTAAAAATTTTCTTTTAACATAGTAAATGTGAGCAAAATTGACAAGGAAGTTATATAAAATATAAAATGGAGATAAAATGGCAAGAAATAGTTTCACATCAGGTGCAGGATGCTAGAATGTTGTATGCTGCTTGGAGAGAGGAATCTATTTCACATGTTGATAAGTCCATGTGCATCACCATTACTGGCATGCATGAGTATACAAATTTTTTTTCAAGATATAGACATATCCCACCACCATTGGAATGTAAATGTGAACACACTTGTGTGGAGTACTAGTACATGGATACTGACTCTTTTGTGATGTATGGATTGATAGTTTGCATGAACACAATAGTAACTAAGTGGAAACATCCATCATGAAAGTAATATTAAATTTCAGAGATGCACATGGATTTTTACCTCATACCTTGCAAATAAAAATTGATAATTTTTAGAGAAAAAATAAGAATAGACATATATTTGCGTTATGCTCTTTGATGGTTGGTTTGATAATAGTTGAATAAGTGGAAGTTAGTTTTCTCTTTTTGGCCATACACATGAAGATGTAGATCAAATATTTAGTGTTCTCTAAGGGATTATTAAACAACAATGGATGATATGATATTTGGAATTGGAAAAAGAGTTTGGAGGTTCTCGAAAGGAAGAATAAAAAGTGAGAGGATGGTAAATTGGAGAGCATTATAGAGTCACATTTAAAACATTGAAACAATGCACTAATAGGAAACACAAATCCACACTTCTATCAGTTTAGCATGCATAACAATATTCCATTAATGCAGTTGAAGCACTAGTTAGTTGTTTGATAGAGATCATTTATGGCATGAGCCATATGCTTTACTACAATGAATAATTTCATTGAAGGAAACTAGATTTATTCTCACAAAAAACAAAGCACTTGACATAAATGAAGTGAAAGGCTTGGAAGCCTTTATTAAACATCTTCAAAGTATGTCAATGCAAAAATAACTTGAGCAGTCCAGTAAAAATTTGGAGATAATCAAGTCAATTGAATAACTTATCAAATCTTTATAGAAATAAGAAAACTTAATTAGCATTGAATATGGTAAATATTTTTGGCCAGAATGAGTTGAGTTACAAGGATACACATTGGATAGAAATATGGTGATAGATCTATAAGAAGTAGAAAAATATTTTTTACCTTGAAACTATTGTGGTAAGGTCATCGTGACAAATCCTTACTAGATTTGGCGCCATTTGATGGGATTGAAGATGGTCTCTTTGTTGTAGTTTGGCCATCTTATACAGATTCTGAGTTGGATCACCAAGATGTCTCAAATTTGGGTGGCAAAGGTTGCTAAGATAGCAAGGGATGACAAGGGAATTCCTACAACATTCAAAGCTTTCTGTGATGAACCAAAGCTATTGAAAAGTATCCCAACATGTTATACAATAAAACAACTCTATGATGGTTTCTTGCAAAATATCTAAATTGGTTCCAAATAAATAGGGATTAACAAAGGTGGAAGTAAGTATCATGCTACATTATTCATTGCTGAAAATTGAGGACTCAAACTTTTAAAAAGAAGCATGCCTATGATGTTGAAAAAAGTATCACAATCCCTAATGTTAGCCATGTCCATATTAAATATCATTTGGCTAGACTTGACCCATCAGGTGCAAATATAGTACAAGAATATGTGGAGTCAGGACTCTTGAATGAGATTCATATGTGTAAGATTTTGTATCCCTTATTCCAAACTAAACACCACCTATATGTTGAATTCAACAAATGCCTTCCATATGTTGTCATATCTTCATTATCTAACATTGGAGAAGGAGGCAAAGCAAATCCACATAGTGTTACAATTGAACTAAAATTAGGAGCATACTACATTGTTATTGAGTGGAGGGCACCACTTAAAAATTTGGTGAATTTTTAGCTTGATTGGGACATATTTGTGTGGAGGTGACCCATTTTGTTGCAAATTTACTCATCATGATGTATAATTGAGTGTATAATTGAGTGGAGGTCACCACTTATAAGTTTGGGAAATTTTTTGCTTTATTAGGTCATATTTGTGTAAAAGTGACCTACTTAGTTCTCCAAAAACCCTAATTTTGGAATTTACCAAGTGATATCGAGTGGAGGGAAATTTTCAAAAGAAACTCCAAATGAAGAGAGTAAGTCCACAAAGTTTGAATAGTCTGTTAGATTGTTTATCTCAAGATATATGCATTGCATGGATGGGATCTATATAAAGCTACCTTTCTTTGTCTTTGGTTTTCTTTAGCTAGATTGTGGCAAGAGGCATTAGAGTACATCCCTAAATACTATAAAAAAGAAATAGAAGAGGTTGATTAATTCCATTAGGTCATCATGGACATGGTAGACAATTCAAGTGTGTAGGGATATTGAAGTAAGGTTGGAGCAACCACCACATCATAGTGATATGCCTTGTAACTCATGTCACCTTTGTAAATCTAGCATAATTAAGGAATATGAGGCCTCCAAAAAAATGCAAAAGAGAAGAATATCGAAGGCAAAACAATAATATTTGATTGTTGGAGATCACGATGTTGAGCTTGAGAAGCAAAAAGGGCACAAGATTTATAATGAAATGACACATTGTTTTGATAGATTGACAATGGGAACGGGTTAGACCATGTGAAATTAAATTTTTCAAGAGATTCTTCTCCATAGCGATTTTAAAGATATTCAAAGCACAATCGAATAAGTCAAGGTATAAATGTTATCCAGTCACCATGTCTGTTGCAAACTCCTAGTTGTAGTGGTTGTAGCCACCAAGCTGGTTGTAGCCACTATGTTGGTTTTCAGCACTTCCATTGAAATAATAAAGAAAAAGAAAAAGCACTTATATTAAGGTAGGAACATCCATTAGATGTATTCAAACAATCATATACATTTGTATAGCACTTTAGAGAAATATCATAGCACCTTTTGGCAATCTTGAGCACTTTTTTTCACTTATTTCTAGTTTCTATCACACTTTTTAGAATTTATGTACAATTGGCATTTTCAAAACCTTCACCTTCTCATAGTAGTCTTTGGGCATTGTACTGAAACCACTTTTTAGCAATATTGAGCAAATTTTTAGCACTTCCTATCCATGGATGGTTTTTTCAAGCTAATTTCGTTAAGAAGCTAAACTTATTCTTGGCATTGAAAGTTTGTATGCCCTAATAAAAATAAATGTTTGAACATTCACCAAGATTTGAAAGTTTTATGCAAACAAAAAAAAATCACTAAGATTTACATTTTTTCCTTCAAAACTCTGAAGAAAATATATAAAAAGCTACTACATTCTACCAATATTGTGAAGCTTAAAAAATTAGCTTGAAAACTTTCGTAAAGAATTTATATTATTATATAAGTATTGCTTTGATAAAAACATCCCCGTTCCTATCACTTTTTCCCACTTTCAGTCGGCTGCTTGAGCAACATAATAACACTTATCAGTAGGTATTTCACACTTATTAGCATTTTGTAGCAATTTTTAGAACCGTTTCTGTACTTGTTAGCACTTTATAGAATTTGTCTATATGTTTTTAGCAATTTTTGATGCTTTTTTATCACTCTTTTTAGTACTTATCAACAATGTTTTAGCGAGTGTCGACAAATGTTCAGCAGTTTTTAGCACTTTTTAGCACCTTTTAGCACTCCACTTATTGTCTCACATTCATTTCTCTGCCTCCCCTCTTCACCTCCTTCATTGTCCACCTTCCAGGTGGCTTCTTTCAAAGGATTGAAGAGGATTGAGATATCTTCTCTACCAAATGACAAGTATTGAGGTTATTGCTGAACGATAACCCTAATATCAAACGAGCTTCCGAATTCCTTCAATGGAACTACCTTTCCAGAATTAATATCTGTAATAGCTAATATCATATCTTCACACTTCTTCAGCTCATCTGTGCTTGCAAGTTGCAACAAATCAGATCAAAAAGTGGTCAGCTAGACTGCTTCAACTAAATCAAGTGTCCAAAACTTGGAGAGCTTACACTATTGCCTTAACTGTGAATTTTTTTGGGCATCAAGTCCTTTAACAATATGAATGGATGTTAGGAAAGCATTAGAGTTAGTACAATTCTTTGAAGCTTATAGACATTGTGTTATTTTCAATGCCATGCTAATTGAAAACAAAGCTTGATTCAAATTCTTATGAGTAATAGGGAAACTTATACAGAGCACCATTTATAAAGGAATGAGATATATAATTGAGTTTGACAAATGGGATCATTTCTTACTTGTTCTCTTACTGCCATGGTGTCTTTGCCAATCTTCCAAAGGTCGAAGATAAATTCTTGCAATTTTGCTCATACTGTATCAAACCGAGGCACTTTTGTAGTCTATTCAACACTCTCTTAACAATTAACACCACCACCATAGTGTAGGGGAATGGGATTCCAATGTATCACGCTAACCATTGAGCACTTTTTCAACACTTTTTAGTAGTTGTTAGCAAGTTTTTAAACTTGTTGGACTTTTCAATACTTGAAAGTACTTTCTCAACACTTATTAGTATTGTTTTATGACTTGTTAGCACCTTTTTAGCACTCTTTAGCAATTGCTAGCACTTTTTCAACACTTGTTAACACTTTTTTAGTACGTGCTAGCACCCCGTACAATGGGGGGGAACGTGATTCCTAGTAGGTCATGTGAACTATTGAGCATTTTTTTCCACTTGTTAGCAAATTCTAAGCACTTCTTAGGCACCATTGCTTAGTACCACCATGGTAGTGGGGGGAAACAAGATTCATGGAGATGACATTGATAGTTAGCACTTCTTTAGCATGATTAGTAGTTTTTTTTAGCACTTATTGCCTATAATCCACTTTTCAACACTTTCGTATCACGTTCTCACCTAGTTTATCATATTTCAAAAACTTTTTGAGCAATCTAAGAGCATTTGTCTATACTTTTTTAGTTTTTAAAAATATTTTTTAGCACCCATGGTGGGGGGTAGCAGGATTCCTAATGGATCACACCAATCAAGGAGCACCATTTTTGCACTTGTTAGCTTTTAGCACTTTCGATTGACCTACTAGCTATTTTTAAGCACATGTTGGGACCGCTATAATGGGCGAATACATTTCTTGGTGGATCATGGCAAACAAAATCTTTAGCACTTGTTAGCAATTTTTAGCACTCTCAACACTTTTTTATTTGGTAATTGCCAGTTAGCACCAAAAAATGGAGATTGTCTCCAAAAACAACAATAAATACAATAAATGATGAGGAGTCTCAAAATGAGACGTATGTCTATTTTCCACATGAGGTCAATGACTTTTGACTTTAATAAGTGCTTCTTTAAGTGAGTTAAGTAAGGCATACTACCTCCTAATAAGAGTGTATTCCCATGGAAATGCAATTGAGTAGTAATAGTAAAGCTGGAAAGAAGGGACCTTGATAAAGGCTTGTACTTTCGCCTATCCATTGTTTTGTTGACTTCTCACCAAATATCCACTTGCTTGTATATGGATGGGATGACCATTTGTGTCTCATGTTCCTTGTCATCATTGTACAACTTTTATGGGGCATTTTATTTGCATTATACTCAACAAAAAATTGAATCACATCTTTTCCAATCTCCACATGCCTCATTCTATTTCGTATTTTCTTCTTATTTCCATGCATAGCATTTCGCACTCCAAGATCAGATTGATTCTTATACCAATACAAGGTTGTCTTTGGAATTCCTTGTATTATGTACCAAGCCTTGCAACAAACATTCATGTTTCCTATGAAGAACATCAATCCACTTGTATGGCCCTCAACCCTCTTGGATGTTTGTAGGTTGTTGTAAATGTCATTCATGCGATCAGTAACAAAACATTGACCCTAGTATTCTTGTCG
Organism: Dipteris shenzhenensis; assembly: GCF_047967505.1. NCBI lineage: Eukaryota > Viridiplantae > Streptophyta > Polypodiopsida > Gleicheniales > Dipteridaceae > Dipteris > Dipteris shenzhenensis. Next base: position 18,538,558 of record NC_141628.1, read on the forward strand.
CACATTCAAAACCATTTCTCGATCAGCAACTTGATAGCAATGTCCTTTACAACAATCAATAGTTGCAACCCTTTGGATAGCCCTAGGGGTACTCTTCATCGCCACCGTGTTTCACTTTCATTCTTTTCCTTCTTTTTCCTATTTATCATCTTATATGGAAATTTCTTTTTGAGATGTTTGATGTTTGCCCCATGTAAGCCATCAGTAGAAAGGAAAAACTGTGCAATATTTTCCTCATTTTCAGAAGTTTATCTTAGCAAGGACCTACTCCCATCCTCGAATGTAAGTTGTTCAATTGGCCATTTTAGTAGCTTCACCTGAAGCCATCCTCTATAGACTAATTACTAGCACCATCTTGCATAATCACTTGATAAGTGGCTATCCCAGGCTGATCATCCCCTAACTCTTTAGAATCAATTGCTTCATATGGATGCACAAGAAGTATGTCACCCTCCCCTAACTTTGTTTCCAAATGTTGTGACCATAAGAATACTTTTCTCCCTACCCAATCATCTCTACTTTCCATTTGTCCTTCCTCTAGAATCATGTTACAAGCCTGTCCTTGCATACGCCCTTAAACAAGAAAAATGATAAAAACATCAGTCATTGAAGCTAACCACTTGTGATAAGAAACAGTTTATACATATCCAATTGTTTATAATGAGAGTATGTGCATGCCCACAAACATAAAGGTTGTGTCACAACATTTGGTATATGTGTGCTACTACCCAAGGTTGCCTGTGATAAGGGTTGTATTGCATTAGAGTGCCAATGCACAAAAATACCAAGTACCTCTTTGACAGAAGATGCACCCATGCTAGGGTATAGAATCTCAACATCAAAAGCTGTACAACAGACATCAATAGAAACTGATATGACCCCATTCCCTAATGGTTGGAAGTGGCAAGAACAATTCGGATCAACTAATATAATTGTCCCTTTTGCTACCTTCAATTCATCCTTTAGTAGAATGAATTTGCATTTTGGCTCATATTGTGCCATGCATATAATTGACAATATGCAAATTTAGATAACTGTTACTTTATAACTCTCTCTCTCTCTCTCTCTCTCTCTCTCTCGGGCTCAAGTTCTAGAGTCCCTCATTACTCATCACTACAACATGTTAAGAGTTTTCAAATCATCCTTGGATCGGTTTACAATCCATGGCATGTGTGTGTTTATGTCAGTGTATTGGGGGTTGTGCTTTGGTTGTGTGCCTTTCTGAGAGCCCCTCACAGTGGATTTCAATATATATAAAAATACGGACTCCATTCAATGAAAATTGACCTTGGGTCAATTTGAGCATGTGGATTTTACGATCACTCATGAATACACACACACAAACACATTCATAATACGTTTTGAGCTTCCAAATCTTTGATCCATTTGGTGTTCACTCATGCACACACAAACACATTGAGAATATGTTTTGAGTTTCCAAATGAACCGTAGGTCGATTTGCAATCCATGGATATTGGTGATCTCTCTCTCTCTCTCTCTCTCTCTCTCTCTCTCTCTCTCTTACACACACACACACACACAAACACACATTCTAATATATGAAATGGACCTTGGGTGGTCGACATGGGAAGTAGGGGATCAAACGCAATTGGAAAGCTTTGCAAATTGATCTATAACGATCACTCATACACACACACAAACACATTTAACTCCATATTAGAGAATTTGGGAAAATCTTGATAATTTGGGAGCTTTTGAGGGGTTGTAATTATGTAACATTCAATGTTTTTCATTGATTTTTCCCATAGATTTGGTAGTCCATCCAAATCTCACAAATGTGCATGGTTTGCATCAACATAAATAAAATGCCAAATGTTGAGGTTTTGACCAATGCATGGTATTTTTTGAGGGGTTGCAATTACAATGAATTGAGTGCACTCCATTGACTTTCTTCCTAGATTTGGCCGTGTATATGAAACTCGCAATTTACAGTGTGCCTGTTCTACATTAGCCAAGAAAAAAAACATCATATGTTTGAGTTTAATGAAGCATTTTTTGCCTCTTCTCGAAAAAAGGTGGTGTTCAAAAACACCATTTTAGTTTAGTTGGAGAAAAAGTAAGAATGCAACATTAGTCCTTGATATTTTGTTGAGTGTGCTAAACTTGCAACCACAAAGCAATGGTCTGCAAAAAAAAAGATAGAGAAAAAAGATCAATGTCATACCTTCCAAATATTTGTCAGTATTCAATTAAATTATCGTTGTGCAAGGAAAAAAAAGTCATGCTTTTCAAGTACCTTCACTCCATTGTAGAGTCAGCATCAGAGTCGAAATCTATTCTATGAGACAAATTGGATAAAGCTCGCTTGCGTGCAATGGTTGGTATCTTCACCTTGATGGGGAGGTTGTTGCTCTTCGAGGAAACCTTCTTTGAGAGGTTACATTTTGGAACCCATGACCATACAATAGCATCAACAGATTCCCAACGTGGAGGATCACCTTTATTGCACATCTAAATCTTGTTCCAACAATCTGCATACACCTCCTCAATTTGTGCATTGTGTCTTTTGCATATAGATGCCCAATATTGTATGAAAACCTTCTTGAAATTTTTAGATTTATTATCCTTCTGTACATCAGTTTGAGCAATGCCTAGCCAAATTGGGTAAATTTTTTCTACTGGTCGGACCAAAAGAAAGTGTCCTTTTTGTACATCAACCATTGGATCAAATGATTGTTTTGGCTTTTTCCTTTGAGGTCCACAGTAGTGATCATTCAACTCTTCAATTCCTTGAAACTCATCGTTTTCATTATCAACTACTTGCACACAATCAATATGTTGCATCTTTGGCCAAAATCTCTCGTACATGCCCTCTACACTATTGCTTGGTTTATCAAGCTCATCAATCATTTCTTCCAGTACTTCACTACCGGCTTATAAAACTTTGTGAAAGATGCTTCTGGACCTTGCAGGTGTGCCCATTTTTCCCAAAAGCATACATACTCCTTGATACCAACTATCACATCTAAGTGATCCTTCACATACTCAAACATGGTTACACAAGGCAGGTCTCCACTGGATGACCATCCAGATGTCTCTTCCACAACTCAATGCCACCTTCACTTGGTTGCCAATCTAATGATCGTGGATGCACTTTATATTGCATGATAGGAACTTCATTTCGCATAAAGAACCGAAATTGGAGAGGCTTTGAGTGTCCCACTAAAGAATCTTGCCCATTACATAGGCATCCATCAACATAACTCTTGAAATCAGGGACTTCTATTACCAAAAATGGCATTGGAGAAGACTCCTCACATTGTCTGAAAGTATCCATGAGATGTGCAAATGTCAATGTTTGGCTAGTTCTTAACCTCTCTGAAAACCTGCTAAACATTTCATCAATATCCTCGTGTGTATGCCCAACCATCAAGAATCCCAATTGAATTGACTTGAAAATCCCTCCAGCAACAAGTAATGATAGGTATGCAAACAAGTACCTATTCTTGTCTTCAGAACCACAATTATCCAACTACAACAATAGGTGTTCGAGTAGTTTCTTATAAGGATTTTCTTGATGGGAACTTCTAAGTCCAAGGTCTTTGAATGTTCCACCCACTGCTCCTAGATGAAGTTGTTGCTTGCCATTAGAAACATAGTGAGAATCCAATGCTTCTCTTGTGGTTAGTGCATTTAGCAGAGCATTGTCAAACCTTTGCATCCCATCATGTACCAAATCTCCAAGTGCATGGTTATCAAATCTTTCAAGATTTCTCAAACACAAAGCCAATGAACCAATTGTGAAGTTAGGATCCGATGGCCACAAGGATAAAGAAAAGTGACCATGATAATGTCCTTGACCATGTGCATGTGTTATCATGCCAGTCAAAGCCACTGGGAGCTAAAAGGATTTGTCTGTGTCCTTTGAATGATTGTGTAATCTAGGGATGACTGTCTTCTTTTGGTCCATCTTATCATGGATAATGCACAAGTATGTCTAAGGATACATTTCAGAAAATCTGCGCCAAGTATAGTACACATTTCTACAACTTTTTTGTTGTAACATGTGCTTTCTTCTATCTTCCATCAACTTATTACGTTCATTTTGGCATTTTGTCACTGCAAGCTGAGCCTTAATTGCACTATGTAAACCACACTTAGAGAATTCACTTGTTTTTGACAAAGTTACATGCTTGAATTCAGAGTTCCATATGTGGTTGAACGTGGAAGTTCACATCTCCTTACAACCCAAACTATGCTTTGATTGCATGTTAACTTCATAGAGAATATCAACCTGCTTGTATACATCCGGTATCACCAACTGTGTTTCTCTTGATCCATCCTGAAGTGTTCTACTTTTGTGTGGCATACGCTTAGAATTGTTATCCACAAAATCTTGGATTATGGTTCTACCCAGTTCTGTGTGGTCCCAACCTCTCTGCACGATTCCTTTATTACCATGCATGCACCTTCGTATACCAATTTCAAATTGCTCCCTGTATCGATAAAATGTTGTTTTTGGAATATGATGCATTTCATACCATGCTCTACAACAAACTTGAATACCATTCAATGAAAAGACATATTTGAACTGCCCATTGTCATCTTTTCGACAAGCAACCCCAAGAGTGGCATATACATAATTGGTGCAAGCCTCCAAACTTTGGCCCCAATACTCTATGCATAATTTGGATATCATTTGATGATCGGCAAATTGACAACAATTTTGTTTACAACAATCAATCGTGATACTTTTGTGACTGTATCCCTTGTGAGTCTAGATGATGCTAATGGCATGCCATGGTTTTTTAGCTTTCCTCTTTATCATGTAGTAACGCATCTTTTTTGTGGATTTTTCCATTGGGTCCTCATCTTCCATGTGCTTTTTCCTAGAACCACTTGGAGAATTCATGGTGTCATCGATTCTTAATGAAGTTCCATCTAAAAAGGTTATTTGTGAATGGGCTATTTTATTAAGTGGATGGTATCGATGCCTGATACATCACTATGATACTTTTCAATTCCCACACCTAGATTATCTTCACCAAGCATCTCAAAATTTATAGGTTCAAATGGGTAGACATACAAAACAATACCCTCTACAATGCTCTTGGTTTTTTGCTCATCCCATATTAAAACTTTCTTGTCCTTTCATGATTCTCGAATGGAAAACTCATCATATTCACATAAAGGTTCAACATCAATGGTATCTGATGTTATATCATTCATTGATACAATAGCTCCATTGACATTTTCCACACAACTCATTGATCGTGCTTTCCAATGAACGGCACTATCCAAAGACTCATAGACTAGGAATGCATCTATTGTAGGAAATGGAAGAAGTGCACTTTCATCCATACAAATATCGATCACCACCGATACATTGTTTTCTCCCATGGGCACACCTTGGCACTTGTCATCATGTGATGTAGAGAATATTGTCCCAATGGCAACAACATTTCTACTAACAAGCAAGTGGACTTTAACCCCCACTTTCAATGTGGCACCTGCATAGTACATAGCATTTGTTATAGTTCAATATTGATATCTGATGGTGTAACTTAGGATGAAAATGCTTTACAAGATTTCATTGCAAGACCAAATCTTCCTAAACCTTGGTGCTTTGAATTTTAGGCAGCAAAATTTGGCTACATGGCCAAATCTTCACAGACCATGGTGCTTTGAAAGGGAGATAGCAAGATTTGTCCACACAACCAAATCTCCTGAGACGCTGGTGCTTTCAAGAAGCCATCAAGATTTATCCACACATGCAAATCTACTTAGACCTTGGTGCTTTGAAAGAAGCCCACAAGATTTGGCCACATGATCAAATCTCCCCAGACCGTAGTGCTTTGAAAGGAGCCAACAAGATTTGGCCACATGGCCAAATCTCCTAAGACACTAGTGATGGGAACAAAGAGCGGGAGCAAGAGGGAGAGGGAGAGTGGAAGGAGAGAGCACAAGTTTTGTGGGAGGCAAAAAGTCGGTTGTGTGACTTCCCTTATTGCCTTTTATACAAAGAATAGATAAGGTGATGATGTGGCATTATAAGTACCACTTATACAAGGGATAGCACATTGTGCCTTTATCCCCAACAATCTCCCACTTAAAGGCAATGTGCCCAAAAAGAGAAAGAAGTGTACATAAAAAACATATACACAAAATACAAGAGAATCTCAACATGAGAAACTCAGCCAACACCCCTCTGTACTCTGCAATGTGCAAAGCATTGCGGGTTAAGACTCTTGGTCAAAAGATCTGCAGGATTGTCATGAGTGTGCACTTTGACAAGCCAAATGCGCTTATCCTCAAGTACCTGTCTGATAAAATGATATTTCACCTCAATGTGTTTTGTTTTGGCATGAAACATAGGATTCCGTGCTAGCTGAATAGCACTCTGACTATCACAATGCAAAATAGGAACCTCTCCTGATAAACCAATATCTCCCACTAGACGAAATAACCATATGGATTCTTTGCACGCCTCTGTGGCTGCAACATATTCTGCCTCTGTGGTAGATAAAGCAATGCATTTTTGCAGCCGAGAGATCCATGAAATAGCACCACCACCTAAGGTGAAAACATATCCTGTAGTAGACTTTCTTTGGTCTACACATCCTGCAAAATCTGAGTCTGTGAACCCATGAAGAACCAAGTCTTTCTTCCCAAAGCAAATGCACACATGCATTGTGCCTTTAAGATATCTCATGATACCTTTCACGGCTTCCCAATGCTTCTTGAAAGGTGTTGCCATGTATCTACTGACAACTCCCACTGCAAAGGCAATATCTGGATGTGTAGCCACCATTGCATACATGAGACTACCAACCGCGGATGCATAAGGAGTCTTGGCCATTTCAGCCCTCTCATCATCTGACTGTGGGCTGTCTTTTTGACTGAGTTTCACATATGGAGGTAATGGAGTATTAAGAATCTTTCCTCCCTCCATATTGAAACGCTGCAAAACCTTGCCAATGTATTCCTTCTGAGACAAATAGAGCAATTTCTGATTTTTGTCCCATATGATACGCATCCCTAAGATGTGATTTGCATCACCAAGGTCCATATCAAAGGTCTTATGCAATCCCATTTTCAGTGCATCAATCTCATACCGAGATTTGCCTGCAATAAGCATGTCATCAACATAAATGATGAGCAAAATAAGGCTACCATCCTTTGCTTTCTTGGTATAGAGACAGTGATCAACATCACTTCTCCTAAACCCCTGAGATTGCATGAAAGTATGGAATTTGAAGTACCACTCCCTTGGAGCCTGCTTCAACCCATATAAGCTCTTTTTCAGCTTGCATACCAACTTTTCTTTGCCTTCACTGACAAACCCTTCTGGTTGTACCATAAAAATTTCCTCATGAAGATCACCATGAAGAAACGCAGTTTTGACATCCATCTGACACAAGTCCATGTCCTCATGTGCAACTAATGCCAAAACAGCCCTCAATGTTGTCATTTTCACAATAGGGGAAAAGATTTCATCAAAGTCAATGCCCTTCTGTTGCTTGAACCCCTTGGCAACCAATCTTGCCTTGTATTTGTTCTCAGCATTAGGAGTGACCTTGATCTTATAGACCCATTTGCATGGTAAGGCATTCTTTCCAGTTGGTAGTTTCACCAAATCCCATGTCTTATTTTTTATAAGAGAATCCATTTTTGAATGCATGGCCTTCTCCCACTTTCTCTTATCATGCCTTCTCATTGCTTCCTAATAGCATGAAGGCTCACCACAATCTGTCAACATGACAAAATCAGCCACATAGTTCTGTCCTAGAACAAACCTATCAGGAGGTTTGGATACTCTGGTGGATCTCCTTATCCAAACATCTTGATTGGCTGGCTGTTCAGCCTGCATATCAGCCATATTATGTGGTTGTACCACCTCTTCTGGCTGTGCTACATCACCAAGGTGTGGCTCTATCTGTGGCATATCAAAGGCAATTTGATTAGGCTGATTCTCAGCCTCTATTCCCTGTGCATTAGGGACATTTGCAGTAGCACCTTGCTGCATATTATTGGGCATATTTTGCTGTCTATTCACAATGATTTCTTCAAAGACAACCTTCTTATTTTCTGATTTTTGTGAGGGCTGCCTGTGCATGCTTTCCTCATGAAAAATCACGTCATTGCTGTGCATAATCTTCCTTCCAATGGGATCCCACAATCTATACCCCATTTCACCACTATCACCATATCCAATAAAGATGCATCTATTTGACATTGGTTGGAGTTTGTTGCGCTGATCTTTTCGTACGTGCACATACGTACGTGCACATACGCATCACAGCCAAACACTCTCAAGTGTTTATATGAGGGTGGCTTGCCATACCACTGTTCCTCAGGTACTTTACCATCCAACTGCTTATTTGGTGACCTATTGATGACATGAATGGCTGTTTGAACAGCCTCTGCCCAAAAACCATAGGGTAAGGCAGCATGAGACAGCATACTACGGACTCTATCTTGAATATTCCGATTTGTTCGCTCTGCAACTCCATTCTGTTGAGGATTATGAGGGCTTGTGAATTCCCTCTTTATCCCCTTTTTCTCACAAAATTCTTGAAATATTTTGGAGACATATTCTCCTCCATTATCAGAGCGTAAGCATTTCAACTTCTTGCCTGTCTGATTTTCAACCAAGGCAACAAACTTTTGAAATGCATTAAAAACTTCATCCTTCCTCTTGATGAAATAGACCCACACTTTCCTTGTGGCATCATCTATAAATGTAACAAAGTATACATGACCACCCATCGACAACTGAGGCATTTGACATACATCACTATGTACCAAATCTAAGGGTGTCAATCTTTGTTGCAATGTCACTTTATGTGGTGACTGTGAATGCTTACCAAAAATGCAATGCTCACAATGCTTAAATTCTGAAAATTTCAGAGACGGTAAATAACCCAATTGAGACAGTGCTTGCATTCCTTTAACACTCATGTGTCCTAACCGGCCATGCCACAATGAAACCTTTGGCACCTCAGTTACGGCAACCACATGATTCTTTACATCAGAAACATGCAAAGCATACAAAGTATCACACTTATATTCCTTTGCAATGACTCTGGCTCCCTTGGTTATCTTCCACCTACTATCACCAAACACAGTGTAGTAGCCTTGATCATCCAATTGACTAGTACTAACCAAGTTCTTTTTAAGCTTTGGCACATGCCTAACATCATGTAGCATAAAATGTGTGCCATCAGCAAATACAAGTTTCACATCTCCAATCCCTTCAATAGAGCATGCATAATTTTTTCCAAGATGCACAACACCCTATGAACCACCATTATATGAGCAAAACCACTCCCTGTGTGGTGTCACATTGAAAGAAGCACCCGAATCAATGATCCAAGTGGTCATATCACTATCATCATCAGTGATCAAAGCATGTGCATCAAGTGATGAAACAAAAAGAATGTCATCCTCACTCTCATGAGTGACTGCATTTATCTCTTCAAACTTCACACCACTGTTACTGCTCTCTGCATGTTGCTTGCCTTTATCATTTTTGGCATCCTGATTGTTGTTGCTGCCCTTCTTTTGCTCCTTTTTCCACTTAAAGCAATCTTTCTTCATGTGCCCCTTCTTTCCACAATGAAAGCACTCAATGTCCTTCTTAGGATGTGACTTACTACGGGAATTGTTCCTTTGGCTGTCATTACCTCTATGCTGAGGTCTTCCCCTTGTGTTAAGGGCAGTGGAAGACTTACTTGAAGCATTATTCTTCCTATTCATCTCCTCCATGAGGAGCTGGCTCTCAACATCTGCATACACAAGAGTAGGATTTGAATTGCTCAAAGTTGTCCTGAAAATATCCCAACTCTCAAGAAGAGTACAAAGCAAGAAAGTTGCTTTAAACTCATCATCAATGTTGAATTTCTGATTTGCTAACTGCTTGATGATAGAGTTAAACTCATTTAGGTGCACACTCATAGTCATGCCCTCCTTCATCCTGAGATCCATGAGCTTCTTGAGCCAATAAACCTTGCTTGCTGCACTTTGTTGAGCATACAAATCTTCCAACCTTCTCCACATATCCCATGCAGTGTCCTCATTCTCAACATTGAACAAGAGCACATATGAAATAGAAAGGATAGAACGTGCCAATTCATCAACACTTTCCCAATCATCATCAGACATATTATTTGGCTTCACCCCCTTTTCCTTGATAGGACGGGCTTGGTGCTTTTGAAGAAGCACATTGTAGCACTGCTTTTGCCAAATGGCAAAGTTGTGTGCTCCTTCTAACTTCTTGATGTTAAGAAGTGAACCACCTTCACTCCCACTTGAAGCCATGTCTGAGCAAATAAAAAACAGCAAAAGCCAAATAAAATAGCAATCAATATTTGTTCTCTATAGGAGAGAACTTGCAGCCAATATATCTTCCACCTTTGAATGCATAAATAGTCCCAAAACTGTAATAAATTTCCTGCACCACTATGACTCCAAAACTGAGTCAAATATGCTTGCAAGACTGAGTGCAACTCACTTGAAAATTTGTCCCAACTTGTGACAGAGATAGAGGCATCCAAAACTCAAAGAAACTGTCCCAAAATGACAATCAAAACAGTCATAAAACTACAGCAAATAGTATTCTTGTTTTTCTCAACATAAAAGCATCCAAATTGACATCCAAGATACTATTCCAGTGTCACAAAGAGTTGCTGAGCACTTGTGCACCAAAAGCCCCAATTTTTTGAGGTCAAAAGTCAAACTTTGACCACTACAAATGTGCACAATCCAAGCATAAAGCAAATCAGCCCCACTTTTGCAACAATGTCAATGCATCCAAGTGCTCCAAGCACTGTTTCACAAAGGCATAACCTCTGGCATCGAGCTCGAGGAATATTCTTGGAATATTTTAAATTCTTTGAGATTCCCCCTTCCAATGTGTCCCAAATAGAAAATTTCTTGCTTCAATGTGCAAGCGCAAGCTTTCCAATGCATAAAATTGCAAAAGCCCCAAATTTCTCTGCCTTATCCACTACCACGTGTCACTTTTTGACAGGTTGAACCCTAAAAGTGATGATATCTCAGCACCACAAAGGCAAAAGTCAACCAAACTTGGTAAACAGTGTCCCTTCAAGTAGGCGACCACTTTTATGATGTCAAAACAGCAGTAAAATGTGCGAAATCCACAAATCTACAACTTGCCCTGTGGCTGGAAACTGAGAATCAGCAAGAGCTTCGCAATGGTCAAGCAGAATCCAACCAAACTTGGTAGGATTCCTCTCTAGGAGTAGGTGACCACTTTTAGTGCAAAAGATTGGAGAAAAAACCCCAAAAAGATAGGCAAAATTCAACTCCTATGTGGCTGAAAGGTGTCGCCCTACTTAAACTGCACTGGATCTAATGTAAAGTACTACAAATGAAGTCGCCCTGCTGTAGGAGGTGTAGCAATACCAAGAGCTCCAACTGGAAAGTGTCCTTGATCACTTTCTCACTGTATTTTGCTTGCTACAGCCCAAAAACCAGTCAAAAAATGTTGAAAAATAGCAAGTACACTCACCCAAAAGGTGTCTCCAGCTAGGAGCACGAGAATAGAAGTGATTCCCGCGATGAAACTCCACGAAACAGCTGGGGGGAGCGAGGGAGAGAGGTTGGACTGCGTGTGCAGCAAGAACAAGTGACTTCCCACAATGGAAAAGTCACACCGTCATGCGAGGGGAGGCTAGGGAATGAGGAGGAGGAGCTGGTGGGTAGGGAAGCTTTGATACCAATTGATGGGAACAAAGAGCGGAAGCAAGAGGGAGAGGGAGAGTGGAAGGAGAGAGCACAAGTTTTGTGGGAAGCAAAAAGTCGATTGTGTGACTTCCCTTATTGCCTTTTATATAAAGAATAGATAAGGTGATGACGTGGCATTATAAGTACCACTTATACAAGGGATAGCACATTGTGCCTTTATCCCCAACAACTAGTGCTTTGAAAGAAGCAATAAGATTTGGCCACAAGCCAAATCTGCTCAGACCTTGGTGCTTTCAAAGAAGCTAGCAAGATTTGATGCACGGCCAAATCCTTCGAGACCTTGGTGACTTCTTTCAAAGCATTGAGAAGATTTGGTTGTGGCGTTCTTTCAAACTTGGGGAGATTTGGTCATGTGGCCAAATCTTGTAGGCTTCTTTCAAAGCACTAGGGTATGGGGAGTTTTGGCTATGGAACCTCCTCTTGTGTGCTTCTTTCAAATCACTAGGTTCTGGGAGATTTGATCGTGTGGCCAAATCTTTCAAAGCATTAGGGTTTGGGAATATTTTGTCATGCTGCCAAATGTTGCTAGCTTCTTTCAAATCACAAGGAAGGTTTGGCCACATGGCCAAATCTTCTTTCAAATCACTAGGAAGATTTGGCCACATGGACAAATCTTCAAACATTAAATTTAAAAATTGAAAATCCAGATTTTAAAATTTAAAATTTAAAGTTCAAAATTCAAAATTCAAAATCTAAAATAAAAAATTCAAATTTGAAATTTCAAAATTCAAATTTCAAGTTTCAAGTTTCAAAATTTGAAATTCAAATCTAGAGATCCTACTTTCAAAAAAATCGTATATGCTTTTCATGATTCATGCTATTACACTTTAAAATCATACTATTACTTTAAAAGCAAACCAAAAAATCTAAAACTATTAAAAAACCAAAACTTTAAAAGGCAAATCTAAACAAACCTTTTAAATCAAGCATAAAAAGTAAACCTATGAGAAGGAATTGAATTCATCTTCATGGGGGATCAAGTGCTAGGCTCACCTTGTTTTCTCCCTTCCTAGATCTCAAATGTGTAACTAGGGTGGTTTGAAAGCCTTAGGACAACATCTTAGATGGGGTAGTTCTTGGAAAACACTCCTCCACCCTTGGTTAGCTAATTGCAAGCAAAAAAGTTCAAAACTATGTCAAAATAGGAGGTGCCGGGCGGCGGCTCCCCATCCCAGTTTTTCCTAATAGTGTGCACTTAACTATGTAGGTTTTAAACTTCCATTACCAATTCAACTCTCCATAGATTCCATACACAACAGTTGAATTAGAAAGAGGTCGTCTTTTTTTTCTTTTAAATTTTAAATTTAATATAAATTTTTGCTCTACATGCTTTTGGGGGGATTGCTCCTTCCCCCCAACGCATGCTTTTTTCGGGGGTTGCTTCTTCTTCCTCAACCTGCCACCTCCTCTTCGGCCCAAATCCTTCTTCTTTCTCAACCTTCCACCTCATCTTCAGCCCAGATCCTTCTACCTCTGTGCTCCCCTTGCTTCTTCGAAGAGGCCGAAATCCTCCTGCCTCTATGCTCCCCTTGCTTCCTTAAATCTCCACTGCCACTTTTTCTACTCACCTTGATTTGAGGTCTCCACCGCCACTTTTGCTGCTCCCTTGCTTCCTCGAATATCCACCGCCCTATAATGCCATGCCATATGTATAAGACCTGTTTCAAACCTCGAGCTCCCGCTCCTGCTCCTGCGAGCTTCCCTTCCTCCCCCGCCGTACCTCTACCTCCCACTCTGCCCCGTTACTCCTTCCGCTCACCCCCGCCCCCGCTACCCCCTCCGCTCACCCCCGCCTCGCTATCCCGCCCCGCTACCCCCTCCGTTCACCCCCGCTATCCCGCCCCGCTACCCCTACTATCCCGCCCTGCTACCCCGCCCCGCTACCCCCTCTGCTCACCCCCGCCCCGCTACCCCCCTCCGCCCCAGCCCGCTACCCCCGCCTCGCTACGTCCGCCCCGCTACGCCCTACCGCCCTAGCCCACTACCCCCTGCCCCGCTACCACCCTACCGCCCTAGCCCGCTACCGCCCCATCCCGCCCCGCTACCCCCGCCCCACTACCGCCCCACCCCAGCCCGCCACCCCCTCGCTCCACTCCGCTCACCCCCGCCGCCAGCCCGTTTTTTTTTTTTTTTTTCCGCTGCCTTCCCCTCCCGCCCTCACCCCCGCCCCCCCCGTTCACTCGCCCCACCCCGCCCCCTCCGCCTCTCCATTCCCCCCCACCCCCCGTCCGCCACCTCGTGTGCCACCTCTGTTCCCGCCACACCCAGGCTCCACCCTCCCGCTTCTACCCCCCCCCGTTTTTGGGTGACAGCCTCTTCCTCATCGGAAGCCTCGCAGTTTGTCTTGGTAGTATGGCGGCTCCCTGCCCGGAACCAGAGGCCCAGACGGTCCCTCCCTCTCTAGATGCCTACCGCGTCATCCTGACTGAGCAGCAGTCATCTCGGGTTCAAGAGGTGGCCAATGACTTTGCTCTTACATCAGTCTACGGCAGAGTCATTGGACATTCCCCCTCCAGATCAGCCATTAGGGACTGGCTCCAGTCCACTCTCATGTTAGAGGACGGCCATATTGTGGAGGTGGCCCTTATGGGAAGGGGCATCTTCTGGCTCAAACTTTCTAGTGCGAAAGCTGCGAGCAACTTGATTGCTGGCCCCCCCACATCAGTGGACGGAAAGATTATCATGATAGTCCCGTGGTACCGTGGATTCAGTGCAGCAGATTTTGATGCCCGGTTCCGTATACCTCGCCATCCAGTGACGCTGGTTTTTCCTGGTCTTGCTGCTGAGCTGCGGCCGATTGTTAGGGACCTTGGTTCCCACTTCGGCTGGGTTATGCACGATACCTTCGCCGATGCGGTGACTACGGCAGGAGCCCCCCGAGTCCGTGTGGCTGTGGCGGATCCTGCGACTCTCCCGGCAGTGATCGAGATCGTGACAGGTGCCGGCAGCATCACCCAGAGCATGGTAGTCACCAGACAGCCAGGACAGTGTCTGAGGTGTCACGGCTTTGGACACCTGGCGGCTGCCTGCCCACGTTTCGCCAGCTCTTCTCGGCCCTCCCCGCCTCCCCCCGCTCTGCCCCCTCCTCCCCCCTCCAGACAGCCACACCAGGAGGAGTAGAGGCAGCCGGAGCCCGGACCAGAGCTAGCTGGCGGCTGGACTGAGGTTAGAAGAAAAAAGGGAAAGAACAAGAAGATTTCTGATAAAGGCAAGGAGGCAGAGGTTACCCCGCCTGTAGCTGCACCCCAGAGACCCGATAGGCAGCCGCCCCAGGGACTTGGGAGAGCATCTTCCTCGACGGTAGCCCGCCCTCCACAGCCTCAGGTCCCCCTCTCTCCCTCTCCCCAGCCTCCCCCCTCCAGCACCAGCCCGTCCCCCAATGGCACCCCTTGCCTCCCGACCCGCAGCTTCAGCCCCCGCGTCCTCCTCAGTCTTCTTCCCCTCCTTTTCAGCCCCAGTTCCAGTTGCAGCCCCATCCCTCCCCCCCCGCCTCTTTCAGTTCTCCCGCAGAGCTAGCTGCTCCGTCGGTTCCCCAGCCGAGGGCAGTTCCCGCTCCCCCTCCTCCTTCTCCTCTGCCAGCCGCCCCTGAGGAATCTGAGCTGCCTATTCCCCAGCCTCCTCCCCCTCCCCCTCCCCCTCCGCTGATAGGACACCCGGAGTCTCCACCACAACCGGTGTGCAGGCTTCTCCATCCGCTAGCCCCTCAGTGGCAGACTCTGATGGGCCTCAGCCTCAGGAGAGAGAGCTCCCTTGCGACTTTTACAGATCTGGCCCCTGGGACTACTTGGATGTGGCCGACCTCAGGACCTTCCCTGCTTGCCTCGACATCAGTATCTTCCTGCTCCGCAAAGGGGCGGATGGGAAGATAGCCGCCCTGGCCCCTAGGGATGGCCCTAGCTTTGCTTTCACGTTCCTCAGTGACGGCACCGAGACCTGGACAGACGACTCGGTTTGGGAGGCTCTCTGGGAGCAGACGCATGCTCATATTTGTTCCTGGATAGGCCCGTTTGGTGGGCAGCTTCTCGAGACTCAGTGTTCCGAGGGTGATGTGCGCCTGCGGTGGCGTTGCGCCACCAAACGATTCAGACTGATTGTGATCCTCAGGCCCCCCCTGTCTTGGCCCCTCCCCCAAGATGTCAGAGCCTGGATGCCTCTCAGAAACTCCGTGCCTTCTACGAGATGTCCACCTCAGAGATCTCGAGCTGGCTCGAGAAAGCCTTCGTTCATCCAAAGGCCTCTCGCCTTTGCTGAAGGTGTTGAAGGATGGGCAGGACGACCCCGCCTCCCCCTCCAAACCTTCCCATAAGCGCCAGCGCCTCTCCTCCGAAATGTCAGCTTCTTCTTCGACCTCGACAGTTGTTCGCTGCCTCCCAGTCCTCACCATGAGCCTACACCTCGTATCCTGGAATGTGAACGGGTTTCACTCTTTTGGCACCCGTGGTCCCAGGAAGCTCATTTTGAGACAGGAACTTCAGCCAGCAGTGATAGGACGTGTGGATGTACTTCTGCTACAGGAACACAAGCTTTCGGCGGCTCACTCCCGTAGATGTGGGAAGATTCTCACTGGTCGCTCTCACACTTATTGGGAGCCCTCGATCGGCGCACTGGGGAGGAGTGGTGGTGTCTGTACTTCCGTGGGAGAGCAGCTAGCCCAGGGAGTTCATGGCACGTTGATTCCAGGTCGTGCCCTTTGGGTAGGCCTGGAATTAGAGGGCTCCAGAGTTGGAATCCTCAACATTTATGCCCCCACAGATCTCCGTTGTAGAGCCACCTTCTGGAGGACACTTACAGGGATTCTCCCAGACATGGATTCCTGGATTGTTGGAGGTGACTTCAACAATTTGGAGACCTTGGAGGACTAGTAGGGCAGAGGACCGGAGTTTACAGGTATGGCTCAGGCAGAGCAGTCCGCTTGGGACTCTTTTATCTTTGCGACAGGAGGAAGGGACTGTTGGCGAGACCCGTCCTTTCGGCGTTGGCACGGGAGCTTGGACTTCTCGTGGGGTTTCCGCATGGAAGGAGGCAGACTCCTGGAGAGGCTGGATAGATTCTATGTTAGTGATTGGGCCATCAGCAGAGGCGGTCAGGCCGGTATAGTTCCAGGGACGACACTCTCCGACCATGCGCCGGTGCTCTTATCATTAGATTCGGCAGCTCAGACCCTTCCCCCCCGCTCATGCCGGATTCCCGATTCCATTTTCTCGAGGGAGGACGTGCGCAGCAGTATTTGCGATCTTTGGGACAGAGACTGGGGCGAGTGCGAGGACTTGGTTGATTCAGTGGCGCAGGCGTTGCAGGAGTCCAGCCAGATCTGCCAGCTCGTAGCCCTACAAGTTCGGCAGGAGTGGTGGGGTAGAGAGAGAGCCCTTCGGAGAGACCTCGCCTCCATTCAGCGACTCCAGCAGGCATCCCCGGGCTCGGAGGAGCTTCGGATCTAGGCCCTTCGAGCCAGAGCCCTTCTTGAGGAGACACTCCAGCGTTGCTCAGAGTTTTCCTATCATGCCTCTCTCTCCTTCTGGGCTCGGAAGGGTGACCGGATGTGCAGGGAGTTCTTCAGGACACATGGCCAGAGAGCTGCACAGGTGATCAGCTTCGGAGTCTCAGGACAGCGTCGGGATACATTGTCATGGATCCGGGAGAGGTCTTGGGATTGGCCACCGACTTCTATAGGACCCTTTTTCAGCAGGAGCCACTTGCTCCTCGCACTCCTCGTGCCCGCAAGGAGGTGTGGAGACACACCCCTTCCTTGGTCCAGCCTAGCATGCAGGCGACGCTGTTGGCACCGTTTACCACGGATGAGATGCTGGAGGCCTTGATGGCCATCGATGGACAGAAATGCCCAGGTGAGGATGGGCTATCCCGGGCATTCTTCACCTCCTTCTGGGACCAGATCCATCAGCCCCTCTTAGCAGCTTTTCAGAGGATTTTCAGCAGCGGTTATATGCCAGAGAGCCTCTCCTCGGGATTGATTTGCCTCATCCCGAAGGGAGGAGATAGACAGGAGATCCGTCAGTGGCACTCGATCACTCTCCTTACCACTGCCTACAAAATCCTAGCCAAGATGATCAGCGCCAGAGTTCGGCCTCTACTTCCAGACATCATTCATGACACTCAGACAGGCTTTGTTCAGGATTGCAGTATCCTGGACAATGTCTTCACCTTTTCAGAGGCGGCAAAGTGGGCTCAGCACAGCGGATCACACCTTGCCATCCTACTTCTCGACTTTGAGAAGGCCTACGATCGGGTGGACTAGTCCTTTCTGGAGGGGACTCTGGAGCGGCTAGGTTTCCCAGCAGGTTGGATTCAGGGCATTTCAGCTTTATACAGGACATCCTCTAGCAGTCATCATTGGTGGGAGAGCGTTTTAGCTTGGAGAGATCAGTGCGTCAGGGCTGCCCCCTTGCCCCTTACCTGTTTCTCTTCTTCGCCGAGGCTATGACTTACTATCTCCGGGCGAGGTCTACAGGGATCAGGGGTGTTCGCCTCCCCCTCCGGGAGGACACGGAGCTCTTGGACTCGGAGTACGCGGATGACACAGCCCTGTATGTCCAGGACGATGAGTTGATGCTGGAGAGGGTGAGGCTGGCCCTAGAGGTCTTCTGTTCGGCTGCTGGTGCGAAAATCAACTGGAACAAATCAATTGGTTTCCTCACAGACCCCGAGGCGCGTTCTCAGTGGGGGAGGTTTTTGGGTTTCAGGTGGATCCCGCGGGGACAGACAGCTAGATACTTGGGTTTTCAGGTCGGCCTGGACATCACGCCAGCTCAGCAGTTTCTCCCGGTGCTAGATTCCATCCGACAGAAGCTGGCTTTCTGGAGCACTGCTAAGCTTTCCCTTGCAGGTCATGCCTTGGTAGTCAACCAAGTCCTCCTTGCCACGGCTTGGTATGTGGCTTCCTGTTGGTGTTTCTCGAGATCTAGTGTGGCACAGCTTAGGAGGCTGGTTCGGAACTTCCTTTGGTCTGGGGAGGATGGCCTCAGAGATACCAGAGCCAGGGTTGCTTGGCAGACAGTTATTCTTCCGCAGGCTGAGGGAGGCCTGGGAGTCATCGATCCAGAGCTGCAGAGTCAGGCCTTGCTAGGCAAGTTAGTCATCCGCGGTCTGGGGGGGCAGACGTGGAAGATGCTACTTCAGCAGGGGGTCGGTTCTTGTGTCCCGCGACGAGGTGGAGAGTGGCTCCCATCCCTCAGGTGGATCTTCACTTCTGCCCCACTTACTCAGCCCCGTTCCCCACTCGTTCGTAGCCTCCTCATGGTTTGGAGGTGGCTCCGCCTCAGTCTCATTCAGTCCCCTCCCCGCTGTCAGGAGGAGATTGATCGCCAGCCGCTTATCTGGAACGATCAGGTCAGAGATGCCGAGGGCCTTCAGTTGGGGGAGAGATCACACATCAGGTGGGATGGTTGGATGAGGGGGCCAGCCCGGTCCCTTCGAGTTTGGAGGGACACGTACAGATATTTGGAGACGGCTGATCTCGCAGACACCGCTGGAGGTGTTCGTGGAGCCCAGGCGAGACGCACGGAGATCGACGGCGCGATCCCAGCTGATTGGTTGGTTCCACCGGAGCCTCATATCCTCATGCGTGGTGACGACCGTTGGCTGGGACAGTTCACCCCCTGTGGCATCCCACTGGTGGTCGCAGGACGTATGGTCGACTCCTCTATTTCTTTCTTCGCGGTTATGGGGGATGGACGACTCAGGAGAGAGGATGCACTCATCGACCCCCTACTCCCATGGCAGAGGGTTCGGATCGTAGGCCTTTTGGGGAAGGTCTGGCGTACCGACCCTAGCATTGAGCAAGATCAGTTGCAGCTTTGGCGACTCTGGCTCTGGGAGGGGCGGGCCTTGTCAGAGCTTGAGTGGGACCCAGGAGAGTGGAGCTGGCCAGAGGTTGTGACAGGACAGGGGCCGACCTCCTTCTTCGCCTACAGCACGACTTTGGGCAGGCGAGTTCTTGGGAGGATGTAGAGTCGCCCCCCCACCCAGCGGCCCAGCTGGTATGCACAGGGTATTTCCAGATTCTTTTTGCAGGAGGCCTTCTGGAAGGCCTTGTGGGAGAGCTGGCGGTCGCAGAAGATCTCCTACTTCCTGTGGCTTCTCGCCCACAAAGGTCTTCCAGTGGGGAGCTGGTTGAGACAGATAGGCCAGGACGGACGCTGTCAGATCTGCCATGTGGTTGAGGAGTCACCAAAGCACTGCCTGTGGAGCGGCACTCGCGCCCAGGAAGTGTGGAGGTGGACTTTCGGGATTCTCACTCGCGCAGTACCAAAGCTAGGCTTGATCACGTGGGGCGCGTTCTGTTGGTGCAGCACCGCACCTGGTCTACATCACTTATTCGAGGCATGCCAGCAGGACCCCACTTTCCTTATCACGCAGGGTACTTGGCGGCTGCTCGAGGGTATCCCGCAACACCTAACAGAGGCGGATACAGGAGTTCAGGAGAGGCAACCAGTCTGGGAGATTATCAGCAGCATAGCAGGGTGGCACATTTGGACCTCGCGTTGCGCGCAGATCCTCGGTGGCACCTCCTTATCGACTGCCCAGGTCATGACTGATATTTGGTGCGAGATTATTCATACCCTCAGAGGCCAGTGGGACCAGATTCAGGGAGATTCCTGGTCCAGATTCCCGGTCCGGTCAAGAGAAGCAGAGACGCTTCCTTCAGGCTTGGAACACTCAGGGCCTCTTCTTCGAGCAGACCTCGCAGGGCCTTCGGTGGTGCTACTCACCACCCCGATGGCTGTTCATTCACACTCGCCTTATCCTGACGTGAGAGATTGATTTATTGTGTTACCTTTTAGGGCTGTGTCCGATTTGTGAACGCAGCCCGTCAGCTACAAGCTGACCTTTTGTATCTTGTTCTCGAAGTAATATAATTAGCATTGTTTTTTCGGCAAAAAAGAATATCCACCGCCACTTTTGCCGCTCCTTCATCCTTTTGTGCGCCCTTCATCCTTTTGCATGCCCTTCATCCTTCTGTCGCTCCTTCATCCTTCTGCGCGCCCTCCATCCTTCTGCCGCTCCTTCATCCTTCTGCCTGTCCCTTGGCAAAACCTTCTATGTGCCACGGAATCCCCTCTTTGCACTCCCCTCTCCTAGTCCATCCCCTCTTGTACGCCCTGTTCAGATATCGAGCTCCACTCGCGATATGCCAGGGTGACTGTTATGGATTTATGTCACCGACTTGTTAGCTGGAGATGCGGTTGGTATACCGCCCACGAATAATAGCTGGATGACAGCTATCCTTATCTACTCTAGTTTGTGGCTCAGTTAGTATGCCACCTTAGTTAGTTGAGTTTGGTTTGAGACCCACATATAGGGTTCTTCTATTTCTTTGTATTTGAGTTCTTTTGGCTTACACAACTAAGAAGAGGAAAACTGTTTTCAGCCTCCACCTTTGTGTGTATTCCCCCATTGTGCATGTGAGAAAGCCGCAAGTGAGACTCCTTCCCTCTCTCCCACTATCTTCACATGGTATCAGAGCCTTGTTCGTGGTAAGGAGCTCAAGAAAACAAGCCAAGTTCGTGGTGTCCTGGTAAGAGGACCAGTGTTGCTTTCCTATTTCGAGTTTGGGAGCAAATCTCTACAGGTAGCATAGCCAGAAGTGCAGGAGTGCACTGTTTCAGATTGAGACGCCCTTCGTGGTGTGGCGAGAGCGCAGTATATTTCTGATTTGAGGCCGTTTCGGGGCCCGTTTTGAAGGTAGAAGTTCTTCGCAAGCACTCAGAAAAAGGCCTTGTTCTTGGCTGTGCGACCACTGTGCAGCTAGTCGGTGGAAAGGTGCCGCAGAAATTGCATCGTATGCCTGTGTGCAGAGATATTGGGAGTTGCAGATTCATGCCTGTTGCTTGTTGATGCAAAATCGTCACTAGGAAGTGACTGTGTGGTGAAATACCACTTTCGTCAGTTTTGCAGATCTGCCCGTGTGAGGCAAAAGCTGTGTTTTTTGCAGTGACAGAATATTTTGTAGTGTTCTGTAATGGCATCTGATTCTCTTTCACAGATTGTCACTGAAAAGCTTGACAAGAACAACTTCCAGGCATGGAAGTTTAGAATGACGAATTTCTTGATGGGAAAAGGCTATTGGGAATTCATTACAGGAAATGAAGAAGAACCTGTTCTTCCTAATGTTCCCAGTCAACAGGAAATGCAGGCATTCAAAGGATGGCATGAGAGAGCCAGGAAAGTTATGTATTGGCTGTCTATCAGTATTTCGGACTCCATGATTGTGCATATTCAGGATGCAAATACGCCAAAGGAGGCATGGGATACTTTGGCAAAAATGTATAGCACAAATACGCAAGCCAGGAAAATGGAACTCAAACAGGAGTTGCACAATGTGCAGAGAGAAAATTTGAAAATGACTACCACATGAAAGTGAAGAAAATTGCAGATGCACTTGCTTCCATTGGGCCGCCAGTGGATGATGATGATTTGGTTTCTGTGACCTTGAATGGTCTAGGAAAGGATTATGCACAGTTCCGGACATCCATTGCCGTCCGTGAAAAATTTCCTGATTTTGAGGAGCTGATTGCTCTTCTAATTTCTGAAGAGCAGAGAAATGGGGGTGCATCTTCTTCAGCAGGAACTTCAAAAGAAACTGTCTCAAATGCTAGCAGAGGTAGAGGCAGAGGTAGAGGAGGCCGATCTGCAGGCCATGGTAGAAATCAGAATATGCAGCAAATGCAAGAAAACCAGTCCTATGCAGGAGGACGTGGTAACTCTCGAGGTAGGGGGAGCCAAAGAGGCCGTGGTGGATGGCAGAGAAGCCAAAATGCAAACAGCAATGTTGAATGCTACTATTGTGGCAAAATGGGTCATATGGCTAAGGACTGCTACAAAAAGCAGAATGACATTATGAATGGAAAATTGCAGCAAGGCAATTATGCATCTTCTAGCAGGCAGGGTGATGATAGAAATGAGCATCTATTTATGGTGCAGCATATGACCAATTCTATGACAAGTGCAGAAGAACAAAATGATGTGTGGTATGTTGACTCAGGTGTGTCAAACCACATGATAGGTCATGCAGAATGGATGCAAGATGCAAGGAAAATGGAAAAGCCAGGATCTGTGGAGACTGGTGATGATACTGCACATCCTATTGTGCAGATTGGCAAAATTCCTTTGTCTATGCAGGATGGGAAAAAGAAATACTTGTCTGATGTATTTCATGTCCCGAACATCACCAAGAACCTGGTTTTTGTTGGTCAGATGGTTGAGCAGGGCTTGCAGGTCAGATTTAATCCTCATGGATGCTTTGTTGAGGATATGAAAAATAATGGTCGCTTGATAGCAAAAGGAAAGAAGAAGGGCAGGATGTTTACGTTGGATGCAGACATGCCTGAATTGAGTGCAGCAATGTTTGCACATGGGACTGGTGTAGTTGCAGATATTGATATCTGGCACAAACACATTGGTCATGTTAATATACAGCAACTTAAATCAATGCAAGCCCAAAAGATTGTTGTAGGATTGCCAAAATTCAAGGTTGCAGAAATGCACAAGATTTGTGAAGCTTGTCAATTTGGGAAACAGGCAAGGAAACCTTTTCCTAGGCATGTTCAAGAGAGTAAAAAGCCATTGGAATTAATCCACTCTGATGTGTGGACTACAAAAGCTGCATCTATTGGAGGCTGTCACTATTTTGTCACATTTATTGATGACTTCAGCAGAAAACTGTGGGTGTATTTTATGAAAAAGAAAAGTGAAGTGTTTGGGCACTTCAACGCTTTCAAAGCTATGGTTGAAAAAGAAACAGGCCTGCAAATAAAATGCCTAAGGTCAGATGGAGGGGGAGAGTACCTCTCAAATGAGTTTGCAAGGTTCTTGCAGGAGCATGGTATAAAGCAGCAATATTCATGCAGTCATACCCCACAGCAAAATGGAATTGCAGAAAGAAAAAACAGGCATATTGGAGAGGTATCTCGGGCTATGCTAAATGAAAAAGATCTACCAGATTATTATTGGGCTAAAGCAGTTGCTACAGCAGTCTATATAATGAACAGGACTCCCACTGCAGCAATACATGGCATGACGCCAGAGGAGATGTATACTGGTAGGAAACCAGATATTTCTCATTTGAAGATTTTTGGTTGCATTGCCTATGTCCATGTGCCAGATGAGCTGAGGTCCAAGTTGGATCCAAAAGCTGAGAAGTGCGTCTTTATTGGTTATTCTCTACAGCAGAAAGGGTATAGGTGCTATAACCCTTCTACACGTAAGTTCACAGTGAGCAGAGATGTTGTTTTTGATGAGATGAGCAGCTGGTATAAACCAGTAAATGTGATGATTGATTAGATGCACAAAATGGTAATGCTGCACAGAATGCACAGCAGCAATCACAAAATATCAGTGGACCTAGAGTGTCCTCTACCAGTGGTTCACATACTTTGCCATGGACAGGCAGATTGAGATCAGGAGAATCCCCTCAAAGCAATGCAGAGAGTGGTACGCAGGTATCACGAAAAGGAAAAGAGAAGGTAGATCAGCCCATGTATGATGTGAATGCAGGTCACTCTTGTGTGGATGGTGAATCCAGTGGCTCAAAACATAGCATTGATGATGAGTTGGGTATTCCTTCTATTGTTACACCTGGAGTAAGGAAGACCAGGGATGTTTTGAGAGCACCTGGAAGTAAGCCTATTTTGCGCAGGTCTACCAGGGTTAGGTATCCTGTGGATAGGCTGAAATATGATGGATTTATAGCCATTCACTATGCCTATATGGTCAAAGTGATACAGGAACCAGAACCCACTTCTTTTGAGCAAGCCATGGGAAATGAAAAATGGGAGAAAGCCATGGATGAAGAAATGGATGCCTTGGATGCTAATGCTACATGGGAATTGGTGCCTTTGCCTAAAGGCAAGAATGCAATTGGTTGTAAGTGGGTTTATAAGATCAAGCACAATGCAGATGGTTCTGTGAATAGATACAAGGCAAGATTAGTTGTCAAGGGGTATGCACAGACATATGGCATTGATTATGAAGAAACTTTCAGCCCGGTTGCAAGGATGGCAACTGTAAGAGCAACCATTGCTATGGCTGCATCAAAGGGATGGTCTTTACATCAGATGGATGTAAAGAATGCCTTCTTGCATGGTGATTTGCAAGAAGAGGTCTTTATGGAGCAGCCAGCAGGTTATGTTCATGCTACTCATCCTGAGTTTGTTTGCAGGTTGAAGAAAGCCTTGTATGGCTTGAAGCAAGCACCTAGAGCATGGTCTGACAAGATAGGACAGTATCTTGTCACTATTGGCTTTCAGATTTCCAAGGCAGATTTCTCACTCTATGTGAGAAAAACAGAGAAAGGGATTATGCTGCTAGTCATTTATGTTGATGATTTGATCATCACAGGTGATAGTGATGAAGATATCCTTCATGTGAAAATGCTATTGAGGCAGAAGTTTGAGATGAAGGATTTGGGAGAGCTGCGTTATTTCTTGGGCATTGAGGTGATTAGATCACCAAGTGGGATACAGCTCTTGCAGAGGCAGTATGGATTGGACATGCTGTCCAAATATGGGATGACAGGCTATAAGCCTATTTCAGTTCCTTTGGAGCAGAATGTGAAGCTGAGCACAGATGCAGGTGAGCTTCTGGAAGACCCTACTATGTACAGACGCATAGTAGGAAGTTTGATTTACATGACTATTACCAGGCCAGATTTGAGCTATGCTGTTGGGTTGGTAAGTCAGTTTATGCAGGCTCCAAGGAAACCGCATTTGGATGCGGCTAGATGCATACTCAGGTATGTGAAGTCCACATTGCAGTATGGACTATTTTATGAGGCTGGGGTTCGGATAAAGTTGCATGGATACACTGATGCTGATTGGGTTGGTAGTATTTCTGATAGACGATCTACTAGTGGTGGATATGTGTTCTCTTTTGGGAGTGCTGCAGTCACTTGGAGCAGCAAGAAACAGCCTACAGTTGCCTTGTCGAGCACAGAGGCTGAGTATAGGGGTGCAGCAATGGCTGCATGTGAGGTAGCTTGGTTGCATAAGCTACTATATGATATGCATCAGTCTACAGATGGGCCGGTTGTCATTCATTGTGACAACATGAGCAGTATACATTTGGCAAAGAACCCAGTCTTTCATGCTAGAACAAAGCACATTGAGGTGCATTATCACTATGTGCGGGAGAAGGTTTTACTAGGTCTTATTGATCTAGTTTATGTCAACACAGAGGATCAGGTAGCTGACATATTCACGAAAGCATTGGGCGCAGAGAAGCTGCGCAAGTTCAGAGACCTGCTTGGTGTGCAGGATTTGGGATTGAGCTCGAGGGGGAGTGTTGAGATATCGAGCTCCACTCGCGATATGCCAGGGTGATTGTTATGGATTTATGTCACCGACTTGTTAGCTGGAGATGCGGTTGGTATACCGCCCACGAATAATAGCTGGATGACAGCTATCCTTATCTACTCTAGTTTGTGGCTCAGTTAGTATGCCACCTTAGTTAGTTGAGTTTGGTTTGAGACCCACATATAGGGTTCTTCTATTTCTTTGTATTTGAGTTCTTTTGGCTTACACAACTAAGAAGAGGAAAACTGTTTTCAACCTCCACCTTTGTGTGTATTCCCCCATTGTGCATGTGAGAAAGCTACAAGTGAGACTCCTTCCCTCTCTCCCACTATCTTCACACGCCCTCTTGACGAAACTTTCTGCCGCTCCTCTTGATGAAAATTTTTGCGCGCCCCGGAGTGGAAATCCCCCCTCCTCTTGACCAAATCCTTCTGCTCGCCCCTCGGTTCTCCTTCCACTCCTCTGCATGAAATCTCCTCTCCTCTTGCACGAAATCCCCTCTGTTCTCCTTCCACTCCTCTGCTGGACGAAATCCCCTGTTGACGCTCCTCGCACTTGGTACAGCTACTCTCTCTACAGCTCCAATCCTCTGCTGGACGAAATCCTCTCTTAATGCTATAGCTACTCTCTCTACAGCTCCTATGATTGCTTGAAATCCAAAGAGCACAAGCTCATGAACAACAATGGCTACTCAATCATCTAAGTAAGAAAACGGAAGAAATCAAAAGTGTACCTAATTCATGCATGTTCTCCATTTTTTCCATTTCGGAACACCACGATTTGAAAGAAAGAGTCTTGTAAAAGTAGGAATCTTGAAGTGTGATTTGAAAGTTACAGGGCCTTTAGTATATGATTTGACTTTCAGATCTTAAAATTTGAAATTTGAATTTTGTATCTAAGATTTTGAATTTTGAATTTTGAATTTTAAATTTTGAATCTAAGATTTTGAATTTTTCAGATTTGAAATTTGAATTTTAAATTTTAAATAGGGAGATTTGGCCATGTGGCCAAATCTTCTGGCTTCTTTCAAAACATACAAGATTTGGCCATACAGCCAAATCTCCTAGACCTTGGTGATTTGAAAGAAGCTATAAAGATTTGGCATCACAACCAAATCTTCCTAAACCTTGCTACTTTGAAAAGATTTGGCCACACAACCAAATCTTCCTTGACACTTGATATTAGAAAGAAGATAGCAAGATTTGGCCGCATGGCCAAATCTCCCTAGACCCTTGTGATTAGAAAGAAGCTAGCAAGATTTAGCCGCACGACCAAATCTCCTTAGATCCAGGTGATTTAAAAGAAGCTAGAAAGATTTGGCATCACAACCAAATCTCCCCAACTCCTGCTACTTTGAAAAGATTTGGCTGCATGGCCAAATCTCCCTAGACCCTTGTGATTAGAAAGAAGTTTGGCCGCACAGTCAAATCTCCCTAACCCTCGTGACTTATAAAAGGCTAGAAAGATTTCGCATCGTAGCCAAATCTCCCCAAACCTTAGTGCTTTGAAAAGATTTGGTTGCACGGCCAAATCTCCCCAAACCCTAGTGCTTTGAAAAGATTTGGCTGCATGGCCAAATCTCCCCAAACCTGGTGCTTTAAAAAGATTGGCCACCCGGTCAAATCTCCATAGACCTTGTGATTAGAAAGAAGCTAGCAAGATTTGACCGCACGCAAATCTCCCCAAACCCTAGTGCTTTGAAAAGATTTGGCCGCACGACCAAATCTCCATAGACCCTTGTGATTAGAAAGAAACTAGCAAGATTTGGCCGCATGGCCAAATCTCCCTAAACCCAAGTGATTTAAAAGAAGATAGAAAGATTTGACTGATTTGAAAGAAGCTAGCAAGATTTGGTTGCACAGCCAAATCTCTCCAGACCCTAGTGCTTTGAAAAAAGCCCACAAGATCTAGCCACAAGGCCAAATCTCCCCAAACTTTGGTGCTTTGAAAGAAGCCCATATGATTTGGCCACACATCCAAACCTCCCCTTCCAGTGCTTTAAAAGAAGCCCATAAGATTTGGCCGCATGGCCAAATCTCCCTAGTGCGGCCAAATCTCCCTAGAATCTAGTGCTTTCTCAAATCTACTACTGTGTCTAGTGTCAATTCTAGATTCTATTTCAAATATGTTTATCGATAATGTGTTTTGTCTAACATTAAAGATTATAAAGATGATAGTTTATATATTGCTTGGGTTTTTACAGGAAAAACACAAATGTGAAGAAGGTTGAGAAAGTTGTAAGTGGATTTGTAGAAAAAAGCATACCTTGGTACTTTGACATATATAGTATCGAGGGAGCATAGTTGACACGAGTTCACTTATTTGTTTTGTTACCTAATAAAAGTGCATATACTTGTGTTGGATTGGTACATCAAATCACTGAAGATGTTGGAAAAGAGGGAGATATTGGATTGTTGATCATTATAAATCAAAATAAGAAGTTTCTCTTGGATCCCAGCGATTATGAAGCATCTCGTATGAAGTTTGATGTAGATAACAACATGCACTCAAGAGGCTGAAAAAGTGTTAAATCAATTGATGGAAATGAAATTGACATAGTGACAACAATCATTGAATCATATCGCAAAGTTTCAACAACATTAAAGAAGCGTAAGAGTGGGGAAGATAGTGGGGAAGGAACAAAGAAAGGAAAATCTCGACTATGGTTCAAGCATCAGGTGGTAGCGGAGAAGGGGCAAAGAAAGGAAACCTAACTATAGTTGATGTACCACAAGAAGGAACACCTCCCAAGGGTATGCTAGAAATTGTGGAAAGATGCAGTGGTAGTGAATTGGAGCCAAGTGGAAAGGTCATAGGAAAAAAAGGGCAAAAGAAACCATCAGGTTTGGTGGAATATGAAAAATACTACCCATTCGAGTTGCATGAAACATTTTCAATTCTCGTTGCAAGATGTCAAAAAGCTCCTCCAAGCTATGTATATAGAGGGTTGAACAAAGAGCATGTGGAGAAGCTTGCTGCAGACTTCGATTATAACTCTAGGCCTCCTGCTGCTGTAGCAGATTTAATGCCTTTCAATCCTGAAACAATGCAGCCCTTGGAAAGGGTAGATAAAAAGGATTTAACCAAGTGCCACTACTGGATACTATCTGGACAACATTCAATATATGTTGCTAAAATATTCACATCTAATGATGATAACAGCACGGCCCAAAGAAAGAACTACTACAGCACCCACTAGGCGAGGATTGTAGTGAATTGTCCCGCACGCTTTTGTGTGGAGATATCAAAGATGGCAAACCTGGAGTCTGAAAATATCTTGAGACAATCTCCATACATTAATATACTTAAGCAGGTGAGAGGACAATGGATTCTCTTTAACAGACCCAAGAAAGCACAACAAGGGCTTGCAAAAGGACATCCAGATCGTGAGAATTGCGATGTAAGTACAAATTTTAATTATGAATCATTTTTTACAAGTCTGTTTTCTTAATTATTGCATTCTAATGGATTCATATATTTTGCAGGCTTTCATTGACACTGGCAAGATAACATTGGGCAATAGCTTTGCCACGAAGGATGTACATATGATAATCACAAGCGATGCCATTTATGATGGTTGGATCTCCATCCTTGAGGATTACATTGTAGACAAATATTCAAAAGATGGAAAATGCCGTAGGCAACCCACAGTCTCAATGTTTAGATGCTTACGTGGATTGAGTGATGATCAAATTGGTCAAATTCAAAATGACATTAAGGAAGGTAGAGTAGTCATAGCGAAAACAAAGACTGATGCCATGATTCTTGATATTGAAGGATGAGCTATGTAGATCAAGAGAGATAGTGCACTACAAGAAGAACTTTATATGTTTATATCGGCAGAACGGCCTTCTTTAATGTTAAAAAATTGGGATGAGTGCAGATTACATTTTAAAGTTACTCCAGAATTGTATCATCGGATTCATGGTTGCTCTGACTCATGGTTAAAAGTGAAGCTTCAACAGGGCAAGGAAACTCCACCGGTGCCTGATGCTACAAAGGGGTATCTGAGGTGGATTATGGGACAAAGTGAAGGTGCAAGTCATGGACCAAATTCCACTCGACCTTGGAGGCTCTACATAGTCGGTTCAAACATGGAGGGAATGGAATTTATACATAATGTGTACCAAGAGCCAATGGCAATAGGGGTTGCCTTTTTGGATGTAATGTATGGACCAAGCAGAAGTAGAAATTGGAACGAGGATCGCTTTGAGTGTTTGTTGAAAAGCTTGATGACAATCGCTTCTCCCCCAGTGCAATTCCTTCTTGTGGTGTTCTTGACCATGGATCATGTATCATGTTTGAAGAATGCATTAAATAAGACATGCGGACAATATAAAATACACTTCGGTTGCCTTAATTTTGAAACTACAGATATATTTGTTACTGGATCTATGGATGGCTTAATTGCCTGTGTATTGGTAAGCAAGGAAAAGCATTTCAACGATATTGAGCACTATACCAATGCACAATGTAAGCCATCAATATATGTTATAGATGAAAAATATGAAAAATCAAGTGGTGCAAAAGAATCAGGTTATGAGGATGATGATGACAAGGATGATGATGATGAATTTGACATTAAATTGTCCTTGAAAAGAAAACATTCAAGTATCATGAAAGAGATGATCATGGGTTTCTGTCAAGAAGATGAGTATGTATTGGACTTGTTCTCTAAGGGGCTTGCTGCAATAGAGTCTCTTTCTTGTAAGAGGCGTGTTGTTTCAGTTGTTGAGACTTATGAGGAGTTGGCAAAGGTTGAAAGTATATGTTGCATGTATGCTTACAGTAATCATGAAATTCGACAATGGGCTGGCTTGCAAGAACCAATATTGGCAATAGAGGGGGTACCAAAAGAAGATGATACAACTGAAGGTGGAGGGGATAAAGAAATTGATACCATACCAGGACAAAAAGGGCTTCAACCCTTCAATGAAGAGCAGCGTGAGCATTTACAAAAACACGTTTTAAAGTTTTGGGAAACAAAAGAGGAAGCAACAGGTCCTTGAAATTGTCCTTTTATATGGTGTTCATGTTTTCCATATGTCTTCTTGCTATATTCTCCATATGATGTATTAATTTTGTTCCAAAGATCTTTTAATATTACCGTTGGAAATTTCTTCTATCTCATTGCCATAAGTCAAACATTCATATGTATTCTTCAATATGTTTAATTTTCTATATTTCATGAAAAGATGTGTTTGCATGTTGTAATACCTTCGGAGTGTGATACACATCCAAATTTATTTATAATGAGTTCATAAATGTTAAAAATTGTGTTGAGTCTTGATTGTGATGAATGAATTAGTGTAAATTTTTGTTTCTGTCCTTATTCACTTCATATGAATGCTCAAATATGTTTTGGCCACTTGGCCAAATCTTTTCTTAGTGGGAACACTCGGGCAATGCTAGACAATGTTGGACTCCACTCTATCTATTACGCAAAGGTTTTTGGCATTGTAAGGATATGTAGTTTTGGGGATTAAAATAACTTGAAATGGTGTAGATTAAGCAACTTTAGGGGGTATACTAAGCATATGAACATGAGTGCTTTCTTTTTTTTAGTAATCCAATTTTGTTTTGAAAAAGAAAAACATGAATGCTTTCAGATAAACAAATTGCATTGAGAGCACACAACCTAAAGTTTGACAATTTGGTTTTCCATCTCAATCTTCAGTTTGTTTCTAATTATGAATTTCATTACCTTGTTTATCAACAGATCTTGTCCATCTCAATTTCACATCGCTAGAAGCATTCCTTGTACATGTGACACCTGATCCAATGATTCGTTATGTGCCTAATTTGAACATTAGCATGCAAGTTCCAAGCTCAACATGGTTGATTGAAAATGTTGAGGATGCAATGTCTAGAGTGAATGTTCCATTGACAAATGTGGATGCAAGCTTAGAAGGTAAAGGAGAAGATGCAATGTCATTGTATGAAGCCAAGGTGCAGGAAGAAATCTTAGAAGGTAAAGGAGAAGACATAATGTCACCCTTAGAAATAATGTCAAAAGAGGTGATAACAAAAATAAGACTAGCAGTGATAATAGATTCAAAGAAAATAACCAATGATCCTTGAATTCAAAGAAAAAAACAAAGAAGTTCTCGAAAGGATGAATGTCGAATCTCATATGTCTACTCGTAGTTCAAAAAAAGGCACAAAGAAAGGTATTACTTCACCTATAACCAAAACTAGAGTGAGAGGGACTTGTCCTACTACAAGAAGTATGGTGCATGGTCAGCATGTTACACTGAATGAAGAGGAAGAATGCATGCTAGGAAAAATTGCCAAAATGGGGCCATTGAAAGATAGTGAGGCAAAACGCTTTGCTATGGTTCTTGGATGCAAGGAAAGGGGAATCATTGCCGATGCTACAAGGGCATTCTTAGCCAACTTGATTTGATTTTATTGCATAGACAACCCTTAGTGAATTTGAGTGATCTTGTTAATTAGAGTTGCAGACACAAGTGCTTAGCTAAAACATTTATACCTACATTCTGATTTATATTTGGACTCTATTTGGTTAGATTCGATTTGCAAAACATTATGTTTCAATTTGTTTTGTGAAAGAATTAATAGACATTGAGTTAGTTCCTTGTCCAAAAAATGCTATGTGCTTTGTGATGTGAGTTTGTATTCCTCCACTAAAAGAATGATTCTTCGATTTTAAACATATGATAGGTGTTGCAGATTGTCCTAAAAAGTTGAAGAGCTATCTTATTACAAATTTTGATCCTACATAAAATGGTTTATGGAAAAATAAATTGCCCATACCCATTAAGCACATGTTTGAAATGAATGGCACCCATTATGAAGTAAAGAAATCAACAATACCTGGGGCAAGATATGGTCTTTTTGTACATACAAGCATTAAGAAGAAACAAGATTTGATGGTATATAATGGTCCAAAGTATGATTATGATACTTGGAGATCTCTCCTCAAGTTTTTCCCAAGGATGAAGACTTATGTTTGAAGATCCATTCATTGAGCCATTGATAGATGTGAAATGTATTGTTGGAGATGTACTGTATGGAAACATTGCTGGATATATAAATAGCTCAATGTATTATAAAGAAATCTTGAACAAATGTTATATTTGTATACATCCCTAAACTACCACCTTGGGCTCTAAAGTTACAAGGAAATTTGAGTGCCCATGGCTACATTACTGTGCAAACCATAAAGGATATTTCCTTCGGAGATGAGCTACTTTGTGAGTATGAATACTAGTATGGAATTGTTAATGATTATGTTAAATGGTGTGGTGCAAAATTGGCTATGTGTCAAAGGTTTTGATTATATTTAGTACAAGAAAGCAATTTAAAAAAGACTATGTCTCTGAGTTTCATGAGCTCTATAGTGATGGAGAGTTTCACGAGCTCTATTGTGATGGAACGGTGTTTTTGAACACCACATTTATATGATGGATGTCAAAGCTCTACCATGATAATCCTATTGCATATGTCAATACTACAATTTATCAACATAGAAACATATGCATTTGACATTAATTTGATACATCTAATATACCAAATAAAAATTGACAGTTGTTGCAAGTTTAATTTTGTTTTTGAAGACCACATTTATATGATGGATGTCAAAGATCTATAACAATCCTATTGCATATATCAATACTGCAATTTAATTTACTCCAATGAATCTTCCTAATGCAACATCTACAAATTGGCTTTTGTTTGTGGTTTCGATGCATATGAAACAAAAAACATCTTTCTTTCACTAGCAAATCAACAAATGTTTTGGCCATGGAGCCATGTTCACATCTATTAAGGCCTTTTACCATAGCAACATACGGAAGTTTTTTGCTTGGTTTCTAGGAATTGGGAAAGTATTGTGCATGGTCTAGTCTCCCCCAACATAATTGAAACTTGGGTCCTCAATGGAGCTAATGTTTCAATAAAAAACATCAAATTTTACTTTTGAAGTGACTATATTTTATTTCGTGGGAATTGGGATTTTCCCAAATTCTCTAATATAGTGTTATTTAGAACACATTTTGAGTTTCCAAGTCTTTGATCCATTTGGTGTTCACTCATGCATAGACACACATTGAAAATACATTTTGAGTTTCGAAATCGACCTTTGGTCGATTTGCACTTCATGGATATTGGTGATCACTCACACACACACACGCACTTTCTTGGACATTACAACAACAACGTAAACACATGGAAAGACACCCCCCCACACACTGGAAATTAACCTTGCATTGATTTGAGAAACGATGGTTGCATACGGTGTTAAACACAATGTCTAGACTTTACAAAACGACCCAAGGTCGATGAAGTAGGATGTTGACACAATGGTCATGCTTTGCAAATTGACCTTAGTGTTCACTCACACACACACAAACACATTCAAAAAGTTTTTAAGTTTCCAAATGGTCCTTAGGTTGATTAGTGATCACTCATACACACAGACATGCCACACAAACAGGTTCTTGACATTGAACAAACACACAAACACACTCTAAAACCCCTGTAGACACACTAGAAATTGACCTTGGGCCAATTTGAGAAATGACAACATAGCATGATGAACAAAATGGCTAGGCTTTACAAATCGACCTAAGGTCGATTTGATGATCACTCACACACACATAGATTGATCTTCTCTCTCTCTCTCTCTCTCTAGTCTCTCTCTCTCTCTCTCTCTCTCTCTCTCTAGTCTCTCTCTCTCTCTTTGTCTCTCTCTCTCTCTCTCTCTCTCTCTCACCCCCCCCCCCCCCACACACATTCTAAGATGTATTGCAAATCCACCTTGGGTTGATTTGAGATGTGCATTGCCACATCGTTGCAAATTTGAAATCGACCCAAGGTCGATTTGCAATCATTATCTATGTGTGTGTCTATGTCAGTGTGTGGGGTTGTGTGCCTTATCTAGTGCTCTTCACATCATTGGAAATCCCTAGATCACATGGGCAAAGTTTTAAAATCGACCCAAGGTCGATTGGTCCTCTTATTGTCTTCACAACATATTCTCATGTGTGTGCACACTCGTGAATATGATGTGTGCAAGACATCATTGTCATCATCACATCCATATAGCTATGAAATTGACCCTTCGTTAGATCTCTTTCATATTTTGAATCGCCCTTAGGTCGATTTGAAAACGTAAAAAACCATTTCCAGTCATTGATTTTTGACCTTGGTTTTCATGACCGCCGTGAAATCAAAAACCTAAATTAAAGCAATTAAAGATGGAACCATGCAACCTAAAAATTCAAAAGTGCTAAGTGAAAGGTGGGTTGCAATGTATTGAACCCTAAAGTTTTATGGGAGGTGAAAAATGTGGTGAAATTTAAAAGGGGGGAGATCAAATTTAAGGGGCTAGAGATTACATTTTAATTGGGTGGGGGATAAAATCTCAAAGAAGGGGAGAAAAGCAATGTTAAAATTTCATGGGGGGGAGAAAATCCCTACCCTAACTCAACCTACCCTCCTACTAACCCCTAACTCACCTCCTACACTAATACTCACGCCTACGCATGCCCTCCTCATGCCTACCCTAATCCTCACTCTCACGCTTGTCTCTTCCTCCTACCCATTGCCTCCCTTCCCCTACCTTACCTACCTCCTCTCTCCCTCGCTTCCCTCCCTCCCTGGCTTGCCTGGCGGCCTACCTACCTCATTGCCCTCTCTCCGCCTACACAGAGCATCGGTGTGTCTACCAGCCACCTCCTATCTACCCGCTACTTACACAGAGCATTGCTTTGGCTTGGCCGCTTTTTATTGCACATAGCATCGCCCGTCTACAAAGAGCATCTACACAGAGAGTCGCCTTGATCCTCCTCTCTGTGGTTTTGCAAAAGATGACCTAGACTCGAAGCGCACAAAAGAAGGTCGCTCGATAGGTGCGCTTCGTTGCCTCGCTCCTCCTCTCTGTGGTTTTGGCCTCTCTCCTTCTACGTAGAGTGTCGCCTCGCTCCTCCTCTCTATGGTCCTGTAAAAGACGCCTTAGACTATGGTTCTACAATGACAACAGTGACGATGGTCTTGCTGCAAGTTCCAGAGAAGCTTCTACAATGACGATAATCGTGGTTTCAAACCTTGGGTCGATTTGAGTACTACTCATACACTTACGCAAATGACGCCCCCCCCCCCCCCCCCCCCACACACACACACACTCACTCACACACACATATACACACACACACAGTAAATCGACCTTGCGTCGAGTTGAGGATCTTGTTTACTTAGATGATCACCTAGATACACAAAAGCATGTTGAGAGTTTATCATAATGGGCAGGCTTTTCAAACCGACCTTGGGTCAATTTGATGATCACTCACCCACACAAATATGAATGGAATACCTACACACAATACAAATACACCGATTTGTTCACTTCAAGGATGTTTTTTATGATTGATACAATACAATATAATTCATTACACAAACACACAAGATTGTTCAAAAATACCCATGTACACTGCAAATAGACCTTGGGTCGATTTGAGAAGCTTGTTTATCACAATGGCCAAGCTCATCAAATCTACCTTGGGTTGATTCAATGAGCACTCATGCACATCTACTTAGATGATCACTCATGCACACACATGTTCTAAGACATACAAAAACATGCTTCAAATCGACCTTGGGTCGATTTAAGAAGTGCTAGAATATGGTGTTTAACACAATGAAAATCGAATCTAGGTCGATTATATGATGACTCAAACATCTAAAAACATGTTGAGATCTTTTAATATGATCACACATAATCAGAAATGGCACATCCATACACAATACAAATGGAC
The DNA here is from genome assembly GCF_047967505.1 of Dipteris shenzhenensis. Lineage (NCBI taxonomy): Eukaryota > Viridiplantae > Streptophyta > Polypodiopsida > Gleicheniales > Dipteridaceae > Dipteris > Dipteris shenzhenensis. The sequence continues at coordinate 18,575,372 of NC_141628.1, forward strand.
CTAAGGTCGATTTGCACTTTATGATTGTTGGTGATCATTTTCATACATACAAATATACATTCTAAGACAAATATATTCTAAAACATTCTCCACACACTCCAAAGATATCTATGTAGATGATCACTTATACACATACACAAACACATTCCAAGACACACCCATGCAGACTTCTAATGGATTTGGGGTCGATTTTAGAAGAAAGTGTTTAACACAATTGCCATAGGTTGATTGGATGACCAAAGACATTTAGAGCATGCTTGGGTCAATTTAAGAAGTGATATAAAGAATGCATTCACACAAATGTTACAAACACACAAACATTGTAACATACACAAACACACATTCCTAGTCATTATATGTGTACATAGTTGTAACAATCTATGGATTACATGCTCCACGTATATTTTCACATATTGAAATCAATTTTTTTCTTTGTTATGTTCTATATTAATAATATGCATGGATTGATGTATCATATATCTATGCTTGATGTAAATAAACTTTAGTACCGCTAATATTGTATTAATGTGTAGGAATTCAACAGATACCCAGAAGAAGATGACAAACCCAAAAAGTAAGACACCAAACCCATTAGACAAGAAAGAAAAAACAACAAATGAGAAAACAGACAAGATGGAATGTTTAGATAAAAATGTTGGCACATCAAAGGAGACAAAGGTTTCAAAAGTCCTTCATATAGTTGAATGGTATGTGGATACTTATGGACTGGATTATGATAAATTTTTTGTGCTCATGGGATTCTTCAATCAAATTTAGAGGTGGTTACATTGTTGAAGTAGAAGGGAGTGCCTCCATATTGACTTCATCCATTTCTTCTCCCTCTATTGCCTGTAAACAAATATGAGAGATTAGATTCATTATCTTTAAATTCAAATCTTATTTAAAAAATTGTATTTAGTTGAGAAATAGAGAGTTCATACTGCTAAGTATTGTTGTAGTGGCCTTTTTTCATAACCCTGCGAGCCATAATTATCAAAGAAGGCATCATCATGTTTGTCTTCATCCACCAACCTCTCTCTGAACAGGTCATGTAAGTCCATCTTTTCATCATCATCAACTGGGACATTATGATCTTCAAGGTAATCATCCATGTCATCAGTGTCCTTATGGTCTATCTCTTTTTCATAGCCTGTGGTTAGATCTGCTTAAAGCTAAAAATAAGCCATGAAATGCTTATTTTTAATAATATTTGTGTAGTTTCCTTTTCTGAGGAGATCCTCAAATAAATATCCCATCCTGCACAAGGTGACCTCCCAACCTACCGGTAGCAAATTCTCCATCATGGTAAGCAAGAGACTCCCACTTTTTGCAGGACTTCCATAGTTGTTTTTTTGATAATGTATGGACCTGGGAATATCTTGCTCTTCTAGCATCAATCTCAAATTATTCGAATTCCCTCTTATGTTCTTTTGTAAGGAGTGATCAGGGTTGGGACTCTGCATACACAAAAACAATGATTCAAGAGATTGAATCGCTATGCCACATTCTCTCTTGCCTCTCTTTGCTGCATAAACACCACTATAGATCTTCAAATCTGATGAATATACTCGCTCTAGAGTAACCTGCATGGCTTCTTTGTCTTTTTTATCAACAAAAATGACAATGTTGCAAATTGCCACTTTGCTAATGGTGGTATATACTATTCTATCAATGAAGTTATGGACATCATCGCTAGAAACTTCATTGATAAAGAATAGTTGTGGCTTATCCCATGCTGACTCATTCTTGAAGAAGTCATCTTCTGAGACTCCCTTGAAGTTCACAAGCTTTCCAGACTCTGCCGTAACCTCTACATTGAATTGAAAGCTTTGGTGCATATCTGTCGGCATCCTTATCTTGCTAATTAATCTTTCCACATATGCAACCACCTGTTGTGGGATTTCTTTTCTCATATAAGAGGTTACT